>NC_064614.1:479515179-479819108 GCF_023898315.1 Schistocerca nitens | reverse complement strand
GAATTATATCACTTTCTTCCCGAGCTGACTTCTCTAATGTACCCTACAGAAAGTTTAACTGTACCATACATTAAACTTTAATTTTTACCTATTCTCATCCTCACTTTATAACCAATCATTTTGAAAAATAATCGTAAGGCTGGTGTTCGGAAGCTAAAACCAAATGATTTACCATCAATTTTTAGTCACTGATCCTTAAAAGAGAAAAGGAAGTACGAATATACAAGATTATTTAGTGGGCACTTTAAATAAGGGTGTTGAGCCAGGTAATATTTAAATGTACACAACAAGAAAGCGAACTCTTTTCTCACTTCCTCCAGTTTTAAGAAAGTCAAATGTAACACTGTAGAACAAAAAAATGATTTTTTCTCATATTTTCAGTAAATGAAATAGATGATTCACTTGACTTAGATGGTTCATCAGAGAGCAATGGAAAAACTTGCAAGGATCTGCTGAAAGCACTTGCAAATTGGAAATTGAAATTTTACAGTGGAAACTTCAATCATCACAAATGAAACTGCACAATTCAATTGAGCAAAATGAAAGTATATTTGCCTCCATGAAGCACTTTCTGAATGAAGATCAGTTAACAGTACTGGATAAGGAAACAATGAGGAGAACTAAATGATCATCAGAAACAGTAAGAGTTTAGCCTTAGGAAGCAGTGGCTACAATACAGTGAGAGAACTGGGACAACCACTGCCAAGTGAGTGCATGCAGCAAGGAAATCTCAAATTACTGAGCTATTTTTGATGATATGCACTGCACAGAAATTTAAGGTGCACACACTGAAGCCTCATGAAAAACATGCAGCTCATATGCTAGAAGTGATAGCAAAACACCAGTGTTACAAAATGATGTTTCAGCAAAAGTCGTCATTGGGCTGTCAACACTTCTTGGAGTTAATGGTTCATACGAACCCCATGCTTTCCATGTGCTGGTGTTCATGCTTGGTAGACTAAGCACCTGATGAAAGCAAGTTGTTGCATATCATTTCACAGGATAGTCTACTTCATCTGTGGCTCTCACGTCATTCTCTTGCGATCAAACCAAGAGGTGTGATGATATTGGTCTGAAAGCAAATGTGACTGTCTCTGATAAGTAAAGACAAAATCCTTATGATATGAATATGTCACTGTAACTGTGTGTGTGTGTGTGTGTGTGTGTGTGTAAAAACAATAACAACAACAATTGCCTGAGGAGGGATAATGTCTCTGTTATCTGACTGGAGAACTATACAACAAATTAAAATGAGATATATCATTTGTTAGGAATGTGAGGGACAACTTTATGCAAGAGGATCAAACTGTGAAGACATCTGTATATTAACTGACCATATTGTATACATCAGAAGTAGTTTTCATTGTGCTGAAAGTGGCAGTAAACATTTGTTGTGTGAATAAAAACCAACTTTGTTTCAAAAACTTATTAGACACTGACACTGTCATAGCACCAAAGAAGTTGGCTCACAATATATCACCCTGTTACTCCACTGTAGACAAAAGTTTTCATATATTCATTACAACATGAATATATACACTTTTCAAGAATCATAACAGGGTTGTACCAAAATTTATTATGATTTTATTTCTACTTACACTGAAATTAAAAACAGTGTTTAAGAATTTGCTCTGGCAAAAAGATTACAAATTCCTTCACATTGCCATTTAATCATGCAAACCTGTATTGTTGTGGATATTTTAATATCATCTGTACTTTCACTTCTATCAAAAAGCGATTATAAACTCATTACAACGTAGTGGGCCTTCGGTGCTGTAAGGCAAATGTGCCAGCCACTCGGCCCAAAAATGGTGGCCACCACAGAGTTGGTGCTACTTTCTTCAAACAGGGTTTTAGCACTGTAACAGTTGTCATTCCTGCCTGGGTCTGCTTCACCCGTATTTTTTGATGACTGACTGTAAATGAAGCTTCAAAAGGGCAAAATCAAAGATTAAAAACAAACTCAATTGTGTGTGTATCCATATAAGTACACGAGACGTTCATTCCTTAATGATTTGGGATGAGCCTGAAATAATGCAGTACTTTATAAAACACAGTGTGCAGTTGAAATCATTGGACCAATTTGTAGGGATCTCACCCACAATATTTTAAAGGGACAATTAAAAATCATGCAATTAACCAAAAATTTATTTTATTTACAGAAAGCAACAGGAAAACTATACAGGGTGTTACAAAAAGGTACGGCCAAACTTTCAGGAAACATTCCTCACACACAAATAAAGAAAAGATGTTATGTGGACATGTGTCCGGAAACGCTAAATTTCCATGTTAGAGCTCATTTTAGTTTCGTCCACCTACGCTCAATGGAGCACGTTATCATGATTTCATACGGGATACTCTACCCATGCTGCTAGAACATGTACCTTTACAAGTACGACACTACATGTGGTTCATGCGTGATGGAGCTCCTGCACATTTCAGTCGAAGTGTTCGTACGCTTCTCAACAACAGATTCGGTGACCGATGGATTGGTAGAGGTGGACCAATTCCATGGCCTCCACGCTCTCCTGACCTCAACCCTCTTGACTCTCATTTATGGGGGCATTTGAAAGCTCTTGTCTACGCAACCCCGGTACCAAATGTAGAGACTCTTCGTGCTCGTATTGTGGACGGCTGTGATACAATACGCCATTCTCCAGAGCTGCATCAGCGCATCAGGGATTCCATGCGATGGAGGGTGGAAGCATGTATCCTCGCTAACGGAGGACATTTTGAACATTTCCTGTAACAAAGTGTTTGAAGTCACGCTGATACGTTCTGTTGCTGTGTGTTTCCATTCCATGATAAATGTGATTTGAAGAGAAGTAATAAAATGAGCTCTAACATGGAAAGTAAGCATTTCCGGACACATGTCCACATAACATATTTTATTTCTTTGTGTGTGAGGAATGTTTCCTGAAAGTTTGGCCGTACCTTTTTGTAACACCCTGTATATTTCTTTAATCAATTTTTAAAGACAGTGTTTTCCCAGTGGTGGCCATTATTAACGGTATATTGTTTGAGCCTGCATTCTTTTGCAACAAATACTTCATTGGTCCTTTACGTGCTCATTAATGAGAGGTCTCTCAACTGAAACATTATCAAGTTACATGACTCAACAGTTTTTTGAGTGAGGACCATGTACAATATTCCACAACCACAGCATGAACAGTGAAAGGGAATTCAGTCCACAGTCATGTTAACACTTCAGAGGTGCGAGAAAAGCTTCTGGACTAAACAACTCAACACACCAGGGAGCAATGAAAGGGTGAACATCAACCACACACCCACTGTTATTGGCTGATACACAATAGGGAAGTTCAGCATGTGATTTCTTTATTTATCTGGAAAAAAAGGGGCATGGGTAAAGACACTCACTCATATCACAACATGTTACAGAATTTTCTGCAATCCAAAACTGAATGGCCTTTGAGACAATTGTAGTTTCAAACACACAGGGTCACAGCTAGTATTGTCACCTATTAGTTGTCACAGCAATGTTACCATTTCATCTAATTGTCAGCATGATGATATAATGGCTGTACTTGTCACCACAGAATTAAATTTAAAAGAAGAATTAGAGATGGATGTCTGCTCCCAATGGCCCAGAAAGCAATGGCAAGGCTTCGGAAGTATATCACTACTTAATTTTCAAAAATGATTTAAAAAACTCACATGTATATAAGTTCTACAAATAAGAGGATGAGGTCCATGTTTAATTTTATTGTTACCATGTCTGAAGCAGAGAAAGACATGACTGACAATCACTGGCTCTAAGGTTGAGCAATATGCAAATTAAATTCAAATTTGTGTTAAGTGGCACAGTTAAAGAGGTGCCTTGACATAATATTCTACTTAATATGAAAAAAAAAGTTTTGTTATGAAAAAGAAGTTTGGTTATTTACAAGATTCTTCCAAGGCACCATGTTGCAAAGAGCAGTCAGCAGCAGGAAAATCCAACACACAACTGCCTAGTAAGCAAAAGATATCAGGTTCTAATACCAGGTCTGCACACTTTTTGCTGATGATTCTGCATTAAGTCCCACTGCAGCTGACATCATTAGTTCCTTCCCTTTCTCCCCCATCCACCTTCAATTTACATAAAGCTTTAGTTATCAGCTCAAAAAATGAAACTGTGGCCATGGAACTTGGTGATGTGTTAGTTACTTTCTCTTCATATTCACCCTTCTGTGTGATATAAATCTCAACAATTACTTGGCGAAGACCTTGGTTGGCTGTTCAGAAACTGTTCCAACTCTAAAATCGTCTCATTTTCATTTTGAAAATGCCTACTATGCAATCGTTTCTCCATCTGAGGAAGGAGGAAGCAGTCACTGAATGCTATGTCAAGAGAATAAGAACGTGAGGCAAAATTTGATATCTCAAGGAGGAGCATGTGTCCCTGTATCCTGTACAGAATCACATGTGGTGTTGCTGTGAAGCAAAAACACCCGCTTAGACAGCTCCCCACGATACTCTGTCTTAACAACTTCACATAACCTCATAAGGTGATTTTGGTAACATGCTGCTATGACAGTTTGGCCCTTACGAGCAGAATATCTTAGCACCACATCATGACAGTCCCAAAAAATACCCAGCATGAACTTGCCCAATGAATGTTGGTTCGTCATCTTTTTCAGCAGTTGTGAACCCATATATTTCCACTGCTTTCTTTCCTCCATTGTCTTGGGGTCATAGTAGTACACCCAGCATTGTTTGGTGGTGACTAGGAGGCTAGAAGTCATTGAATTGGCCTGATGCAGCTGCAACACTTTTGCTACTGCCTCAGATTTGTGGGCTTTGAGAATTGGTGTGACCTGTTGCAAAACACTGTAGGCAACAATGCTGGTACTAAGAACTTCCTCGCAGGTTAAGACTGTGTGCCAAACCAGGACTCAAACTCAAGTCAACACATATTCAACTGCACAGTGAAAATCCATTCTGGAACCTTGGTAAGATGCAAGATGTCAAAAACTAATCCATGACAGAGTTTCACTTTTTCCACTTTTACCTGAATTTAGATATGCTAGTCTTTGACCACCTGGGTCTCTACTTCTCTTGAAATTCTCAGTTCTTCACAAAGATACTGTCTGCCATTTCGTCCTTCAACATTCAAAGTTGTTTTACTACAATGGAAGTGTCTTCACCACCTAACCACTGTTTCATATGATGGTGCATTGTTGCCAAACACTTCCACCAACTCAGTACACATTGTTGCAGTGTTGTTTCCCTTAACCTGAAACATGGGTCTCTCAGACCCCTCGTTTATTTTAAATGTTGAGCGTGGCAGCACTGCAAAAAAGTGCAGCTTCACTTTCCCAGTACCTTCGCCACAATACTTGCCGCATGTAAAGCAGCAGTCAACAATCAGTTTTATTTTGTCAGTGAAGACATACAGGGTATTGTTTAGAGTAGTGCGTGAAGTTGCATGCCTGAGATACCGCGTGTTTCGTATTACGTACAAGAATTTGGTAGGGCCAATAGACCGCATGTTTCTAATTCCAACATATTCTGCTTTCATTGGCTGTTATTTTATAATGTTGTCTTCTATGCGTGAATTTATGTTATATTTCAGGTATAACAGGGATTGACTTTCTAAGAAGAGTAACACATCTCTGCAACTAATCCAGATTTGGAAGCTTGGGTGCAAGCACAGTTACATGATTTAGATGAAGAGGAAAATGGTATTGATGATGACACATTTGACGATTCTGATGATGATCCAGATTTTGTGATAGGTGATAGTCAGTACGAAACAGAGAGTGATACTAGTGAAGAAAATGTTTTATTGGAAGAAGAGCCTGGAGCGATCTATACTACAGGTAATACCTCACAGCAAATATAGTATTTTTATGGTAAAAACAATTTCCAATGGGAATGTTCTGAGCCTGTTAGAACAAAAAGAACACCAGAGCACAGCATTCTGAGAAGAGGAATGCCTGGTCTAACAGGCAAAAGTCGAAGTTTGAGACAAAGTCCTACTATCTCAAATGTGGGACAATTTATTTGATGATGACATGACAGGTAAATAGTTTTAGATACAAACATGAAACTGAATACAATAAGGGCAAAGTTGCAGGAAACAACTAATCCGTCCAATTACAGAGATACTGACTATGTTCAAATCAAAGCTTTCATAGGCCTTCTAATGATCACGTCAACATTCAAACCATCTCGTGAAGATATGTCTTCTCTTTTCGAAAAGGATCTGACCAGTCGTCCTATATTTGTGGTGACAATGTTGGCAAAGCGCTTTGAAATACTTCTAAACAGCATGAGACTTGACGATGCGACTACCAGAGACAAAAGAAATAAGTCAGGTCGTGCAGCTGCAATATCCAACATTTTTGAGAAATTCATTTTCAATTCTCAGCAATTGTACTCTGTAAAAGGCAACATTACAGTGGACGAAATATTAGTACCATTCAGGGAAAAATGTCCTTTCCGTGTTTATATGCCTAGCAAACCAGCTAAATACGGCATAAAAATTATATGCCTAGCAACATCTGGAAGCGCTTAGCACTTCAATACCTACATATATTCAGGGAAAGACAGTAATGGATGTGGCCTGACAGAAGAATAGAAAAAGCTTGCCAAACCAACTCAGGCTGTTTTACATCTGTGCAAACCAATAGAAGGAAGTAACAGAAATATTACCACTGACAACTGGCTTACATCTATTGAACTCATTCGTGAGTTGAGAAAGAGAGGACTAATATATGTAGGAACAATCAGAAAGAACAAATGCGAAATTCAACAAGAGTTTTTGGCTGATAAAAGTAGGCCAGTTGGGTCAGCGTTATATGGATTCTCTGAGAATACAACACTGGTTTCATCTCTTTCCAAAAGAAACAAGGCAGTAATTCTTGTGCCTTCAATGCATCATTCCATTGAAAATGATATCATTAAAAATAAGCCAGAAATTATTTGTTACTACAGTGCAACAAAATCTGGAGTAGATTTGCTCGACATGAAATGTGCCCATTATTCGTCAAACAGATGTACAAGGCGCTGGTCAACGGCAGTCTTTTACACACTTGTAAACATCAGTTACGTGAACAGTTTGGTGTTACAGAGGAAACCCCACGCTAACTTCTTCCAAATTCACCAAAAGTCTGGCTATGGAGCTGATAGAGCCACATCTAAGAAGACGCCTGGAAATTCAAAATTTACCCAGAAATTTCGAGGAAATGATCCACAGAGTTCTGGGAGACACTCAGCAATCAAGTGGAGGTATACCAAGTGATGGAATGGACAAAAGGAAGACGTGTATGAAGTGCCCTGCATTTTGCCTGGAATGCAGCAGAAAGATGAGTGTCGACTATGCAAAAAGAGATGCGATTTTATATTTCAGTTAAGTTGATTATTATCTTTTTTTACATTTTCTGCAATATTTTATTTATATTTAGGAATATTTATCCATATTAAATTTACTCATAACATGAATTAACTATTTACTTGATTTCTATCAACTTATGTGGAGTTCTGCGATATAAAATATTTGGTGGTCTGAGAGACCACGTTTCTAGTTATGCACATTTCAGGGATGTTTCGGGTTAAGGGCTAAAATGTAGAAAAATGCCTGCAGAACATTCATTTTAACAATGAGCTACATCATTTTGTTTTGGTTCTTTCAGTGGAGTGCTACAGTACCGTGTACCAGGACTGCACATAGTTGCCTCCAAGCAAACAAAAAATAATTATGGGCAGCAAAATAACTAATGCACCTGAAGAGAACATAAAATATTGAGTCCTAAAAGCAGGAAAACATTCCCTGAAAAAGAGTTATATGTTAACATCTAATACAAATTTGAGAACAGATATGAAAGGTATATCCCAGACATTATACACAAGTTAAACATGAACTCTACAGGCAAGAAGAGCAATGTATTGTTACAGCCACATGCTGATGATTAGATGGATAGATTGAGGGAACTAATGAAGAGTTAACGAATCAAGTTAACTGAGAAATGAGCTTTATGGCACAAATAGACTAAAAAAGGATAGGCCAACAAGATGCATTCTGAGGCATGTGGGAACCATTTGATAATGAAAGAAATAAGAGTGTTTGACTACACGCATGTGGATTTGAATATAGTAGTAGTTTCAAAGAGATGTAAAGTGGAGTAGTTATCCAGATTTATAAAGACTTGCACAAAATAGGCTAGTATTTAGAGCAGTATGAAACAGTTAGTCTAATAACTTCCTGTTAATGTACTGTGATCAATTCCATGGTAATGCTTTTTTGCTGTGGCCACACGTGCCATCTAACAACATTTCATCTATTGTCCTTCCAATGAGCTAAAGTGCAACTGTTTGCATTCCACTGGTGCTAAGGGTTACCCATAATGCATAAGGAAATGTTGCCCTAATGCCATTGCAAGGACGCATGATGAGTTGACATTATATGGAAATTTAAGTTCTAAGGAATCACAAGTGGAACAACAGTTCATCGTGCACCACTAATGTATTTCACTAATCATTTACATATATTTATCTCTTTTTATATGTGACAATAACAGAGAAGGAAAGTTGCTACTCACCATATAGTGGAGACGCTGAGTCGCAACAAGCACAACAAAAAGATTCACACAATTAAAGCTTTCGGCCACTAAGGCCTTTGTCAGCAGTAGACACAAATACACACACAAACACTCACGCAAACACAACTTGCACACGTCTGTAGTCTCAGAGAGCTGAAACTACACTGCGAGCAGCAGCACCAGTGCATGATGCGAGTGGCGACTGGGTGGGGGTAAGGAGGAGGTTGGGGCGGGGAGGGGGAGAGATAGTATGGTGGGAGTGGCGGACAGTGAAGGGTTGCAGTTTAGACGGATGGCAGGAGAGAATGTGTAGAGGGGGGAGGGGGTAAGTAACGGAAAGGAGAGAAATAAAAAGAAATTAAAAGACTGGGTGTGGCAGTGAAATGACGGCTGTTTAGTGCTGGAATGGGAACAGGGAGGGGGCTGGATGGCTGAGGACAGTGACTAACAAAGGTTGAGGCCAGAAGGGTTACAGGAAGGTAGGATGTATTGCAGGGAAAGTTCCCACCTGCGCAATTCAGAAAAGCTGGTGTTGGTGGGAAGGATCCATATGGCACAGGCTGTAAAGCAGTCATTGAGATGAGGGATGTCATGTTTGGCAGCGTTTTCAGCAACAGGGTGGTCCACTTGTTTTTTGGCCAGTTTGTCAGTGGCCGTTCATGTGGACAGACAGCTTGTTGGCTGTCATGCCTACATAGAATGCAGCACAGTGGTTGCAGCTTAGCTTGTAAATCGCTTGACTGGTTTCACAGGCATGATGGGATAGGTGATGTTAGTGACCGGACTGGAGTAGGTGGTGGTAGGAGGATGTATGGGACAGGTCTTGCATCTATGTCTATTACAGGGGTATGAGCCATGAGGTAAGGGATTGGGAACAGGGTTGTGTAAGGATGGACAAGTATACTGTGTAGGTTCGGTGGACGGCGGAACACCACGGTAGGAGGGTGGGAAGGATAGTGGACAGGACATTTCTCATTTCAGGGCACAACGAGAGGTAATCGAAACCCTGGCAGAGTATATAATCCAATTGCTCCAGTCCCGGAGGCTTCTATTCTATGTCTATAATTATAGAACTGTAATTTTGTCATTTGTTTGTGCCACTGTCCACAGCTGTTAGTTCTCCATTGGACATATGACACATGCAGGGCATGTCATTGTCTTCCCTCCTCCTACCCAACATGTGTGCAATATAAAACTGCCAGCTGGTTATTACTGATACATAAAATGCAGCAGGACAACTGTACACTGTTCACACAACATATCACTTCTGACTTCTACAGTAATAACTTCAGATCATTACAGTCAACAATTGTGAAAAATTATGATATACAGAAATAATTGTTAGAAAATAATTGAAAATCAGCAGCAATAGATGATTACAATCGCAAGGAGAAGTTATACAATAATGACCAAAAACTGTGGCGATTATTGACAGAACCCAACTGCAGCATGGTATTAAATGCCTAGGTAAACAAAAAATTTATGAGAGGATAAATCGGCTGGGAAAAGAAGTGTGAGTTAAGAGGTTTACTCTCACATTTTTAACTGAAAGTGAAAATT
This sequence comes from Schistocerca nitens, assembly GCF_023898315.1. Classification (NCBI taxonomy): domain Eukaryota; kingdom Metazoa; phylum Arthropoda; class Insecta; order Orthoptera; family Acrididae; genus Schistocerca; species Schistocerca nitens. The sequence goes on along the minus strand of NC_064614.1, from coordinate 479,809,005 downwards.
CAGGCAGTCAGTAGTGAAGTTTTCATTTCTTCTGAACAGTCAGCTACACAGTTCATTCATTAGCACCCTCTGATGACACATCATGAGGGTAGCAAGTTGCATATCCAAATACCTAGATTTCTGTCTGCTTTTATAGTTTACTGCTTCTGTTAGTCTTCCTAGAATGAGCAGGATGTGTGCAGGCTGTGTATGGATGCAGGAGGAGCTGGCCACAATTCACGAATAGGTGAATGCACTTTTGGCTAGGGTCAGCCACCTTCAGGCCGCTGTCTTGAGGTGCGGCAGTGGCAGAGAATCTGGTGTTTCACATGGAACATCGCAGGCGTTGCTTGTTTTGCGCATGGGCTTTACTGCTGAGGCATCTCCTAGTGTACTTGATGTGGTTGATCTGGCCTCAGAGCAAGGTGAGTGGCAGGTGGCAACGCGTTTGCGTTACTGGAGGTGGAGGGCCAATGTGGAGGTTGGTTGTATGGCCTCACCTATTTGACCTGTGAGTGAAGAAGCAACTGTTTCTTCAGCAGGGTCTAAGCAGGCACACATGGGCAAAAGTTTGCTAGTTATCAGATTTCCAATATTAGGCACACTATGGAGCCTCTTAGGATGACAGCATTCAGGGCAGGAAAGACTGCCAATGTGCACTTCATATGTCTGCCAGGAGGCCTCATCCAAGATGTGGAGATAGCCTTGCATGCGGCTATTGAGCGTGCAGTCATCCGCAAGTTGTGTCTCAATCAGCACTGATGATGCCTGTTGTATGGTTTCTGAGGCCATTCTCAGTTCACATACTGGCAGCTGGTGGAGGAAGTGAAGGCTTCTTAGCCTCACACACAGGGTGCGAGCAGAGCTTGCAATTCGCAGTATTGTTTCCAGAGCTGATCACGGTCCTTTAGTTTGGATCCAAGTGGAGGGTTTCAACCACAGGCTTCATCAACTCTGGCACAGTCTTGGCTGCAGATTTATGGACCTGCATTACCAGGTGGTGATTTAAAGGACTTCCCTTGATTGGTCTGAATACAATAAATTGCCTTGTGACTGAGAAACTTATGTCCACAAATCAGTACAGTTTTAGAAAACATTGCTCTTTTTAAACTCGTCTGACCTTTTTCTCACATGATATACAGTGAACTATTGAGGGAAGGCAACAGGCAGAATACATATTTCTAGATTTCTGAAAAGCATTTGACACGATCCCCCACTGCAGACTGTTAACGAAGGTGCGAGCATATGGAATAGATTCCCAGATATGCGAGTGGCTCGAAGTCTTCATAAGTAATAGAATTCAGTACGTTGTCCTTCATGGCGAGTGTTCGCCTTGAGACGCAGGTATTATTGGGAGGCCTCAGGGGAGTGCGACAGGACCACTATTGTTTTCTATATACATAAATGATCTGGTGGACATGGTGGGCAGCACTGTAGGAGGATACAAGACGACTTACACAACATTTCTAGTTGGTGTGATAAGTGGCAGCTAACTCCAAATGTAGGAAAATGTAAGTTAATGTGGATGAGTAGGAAAAACAAACCGGTAATGTTCAGATACAGAGTTAGTAGTGTGCTGCTTGACATTGTAAAGTTGTTTAAATATCTGGGCATAATGCTGCAAAGCAGTATGAAAGGGGACGAGCATGTGAGGAATGTGGTAGGGAAGGTGAAAGGTCGACTTTTTTATATTGGGAGAATTTTAGGAAACTGTGGCTGATCTGTAAAGGAGACTGTATATAGAAAGCTACTGCAACCTATTCTCGAGTACTGCTGTTTATTGGGAGAATTTTAGGAAACTGTGGGTAATCTATAACACAGAATGTGTATAGAAAGCTAGTGCAACCTATTCTTGAGTACTGCTGAAGTGTTTGAGATCCATAAGAAGTCAGATTAAAGGAAGACAATTCAGAGGTGGGCTGCTAGATTTGTTACTGGTAGGTTTGAATAGCATGCAACTGTTACAGAGATAGTTCGGCAACTCAAATGGGAATCCATGGAGGGAAGGCGACATTCTTTTCGAGAAACACTACTGAAAAAATTTAGAGAACCGGAATTTGAAGATGACTGCACAACGATTCATTTGCCTCCAACATACACTGCACGTAAATTATGAAGGTAAGATACAAGAAATTAGTACTCACGTGGAGGCATATAGACAGTCACCTTTCCCTCATTCTATTTGCGAATGGAACAGTAAAGGAAACGATCAGTAGTGGTACAGGGTACCCTCTGCCACACATCATATGATGGGTTCCAGAGTATGGATGTAGATGTAGAATCGCTCTGAAAGTGGATGGTTGTCTGTGACAGGTAGACTCTCTCTCAGGCTTTCTTAGCGTGATTGATTTTGGTCTGTTTTTGGGTATCCAGACAGACTGTGGAATCATTCAAAAGCCTACCATTAAGCAGAGTAAATAATTTGTGATGATTGTCTCACAACAATTGATGATATAATGTATGTGCTGAACATTAGACAGGGTTCAGCATTTGATATCATTTGTCAATCTCTGAACTGTTGCAAAGTTTGTGTTCACTGGCTATCATATCAGCTGACAAATAAACACAATTAGCAACACTTGAAAATATCAAAAACACATGTTGGAGATAAAGGAGAAGATATTCTCAGTTGCATAGAAACTGCTGATTCGGTGTAGGTCCAGCACAATGAACCACAGAGTAAGTGCCAGAGCATGGTGTGGAAACAAAAATCTTCAGCTACAGCAAATAAAGTCCAATAGCCAAGCTTCTGCCTGAGAGTTGATAATGATAGTGTTTTGAGATATGGAAGATTCACTGCTGATTCATTACACTATTAATGGACGCACAGTGCATAGTGACATTTAATGCAAGAGCTGAAACCCAAAAATAAAGAGGAGTGGGAAGGTTTCAAAAGGTGTGATTTCGCTTGAGGATAATGCATGCTGTCATACAGCTAGGAGAACAATCTAGTATATTCAAAACCTTGGTTTTGAGCTGTTAGGGAAGAGCACCCACTGTACAGTCCTGACCAAGCTGTAAGTGGTTTTCACTTTTTGGTCCGATGAAGGAGCAATTGCATCATCTAAATTTTTTGTCAGATGATAATGCTGTGTAGCCAGTGCAAGATGGGATATTGCAATGTGTCAAAGCTTCCTCCAGGACGGGATTAGGAAGCTTGTCAAGAGACGGACTGAGTGAACATAGATTAAGGGAGATTATGCACACAGATTTAAGGAGATTATGTAGAAATAGTGTTAATTGCATTGTTGGTTTCCCAACAGAAAGTTTCTTCCAAAAAATTCCTTTACTTTTCACCTTCCCCTCATGTTATTGTTCATTTGAGAAATTCTTCTAAGAGGTCCCTTTTATTTTTTTAAAGTGACTTAACTTAAATTGCTAAAACAACAGCAAGCTGACAGTTCATCCTTAATGTAATGTTCTTCCAGTTCTGGTGTTCTCAATAGCTATAGCAATGTTCCTTCAAACTTCATTAGTTGCCCAATCAGTCTCCATGGCAGAAAAAGATTGTGGCAGCAGATGATGTTTCAACATGTTCATGAACAAGATAGTTTTCTCAGTGAGAATGAAAGTGCCATAGGCGAATAAATTGTTGCTTTAGTATTCATGATAATTTGCTCTAGTAAACTCTGTTCTACATGGTAATGAAAAAACATCTCTGCCTTTTTACAGGCTTAGTAAACTACATTTAATGCAGGCTTTCATGCCCAATATTTGAATCATTTGTAATGTTTGATTCAGGGGCATTATGTCTGGTTCAAAGCACATTTATACGCGTAACATTTTGTCTTCCATTGTTGGAGACATCATCAGAGGCTATAATGACACCAAAAGCAGTTACAAGTTCAGGTCCCAGCAAGCTTGCTGAGTTTGTTTTGAGATTATATCTGCTTTCAGAATCACTATTGCCTCTCATAATGTCTCCAGTATTGGAAGACAAAATTTTAGGCACAGAAATATCCCTTGTACTCGAGCTGATACCCATAAAAAATAAAAATACTAGACTAGACTACAGTTTGTGAGCCAGTGTTTCAACTAAATGATTTATGCAAGGAAGAGCCAATAGTTCAAATTTCTCTCTTTGTAGGTAGTGGTAGTTTTATGTATGTATGTACGTACTTATGTATGTACAGCACTGGTGAACACATGGCATTACAAAACTGCTAAATATTTTTTAATTAAGTGTAATTTTATTTTCAATCACAGAATACTTTAAACACATAGAATACTGTGTGCTCGTATGTTTTCCTGGTGAGTACGTTGCTTCAGAGTCTCTGGGACATGCAGCAAGAATGACTGACTGCTGTAGAATGAATTTTTGATGGTGTGATGTGCCATCATCATCATCAGGCTATTCCTGCTTACTGACATCCTGGACCACAGGGTGTAACATTATTAATGGTTGTCTCCTCCCTCCACTGACCCCTTGTACGGACCATGTGAAGTACACACCGCATTGGTGGGAGTAGCTCACACTCCGGAGTCGAGTGTCAGCGCTCAGTCTGTACTCCACCTTTGGCATGTTCAGTGTTCAGTTTCCGCTGCATTTGGATAATCTTCAATGCTGAAGTCCATGCTTGAGTAATTTGAAATCCACTGTCCTTGTTCATGAGGTTTTCATGTAGCCAGATTTCAATAGCCTCCTTGTATACACTGCCCCAATAGTGGGATGTGTTGTGCAGAATTTTTGTATTTCATTTTGTGGTTGGTTTCAAGGCAATGTTCAGCAGTTGCTGATTTCGTAAACCAGCAGGTTTGACACTCCTTCTCTTTGTGATAGGTGATAACATGCAAAAATGTGAACGTGCTGGTCCGTGTGGGTTTTCTTCCAACAGATGCTATGTTCCATCTGGTTTTCTCTGTACCAAAATATCCAAGAATGGCAGATGACTGTTTTGCTCCATCTCCATGGTGAACTGAATTTGGTTGGGGATAGAGTTCAGGTGTTGCAGCACAACTTTAATCTCTCTTCCCTGTGAAGCCAAATGACACACGTTGTCAACATATCTGTAAAACACTGTTGGTTCTAATGGTGCCGAGTCTAGTCTAGAGCTTTGTCCTCAACATCTTCCATGTACATATCGGCCACCACAGGTGACAGAGCACTACCCATAAGCATGCCATCAATCTAGTCCTTAGTAATGTCCTTCAAAAAGAAAATATGTGGACATGATCACAAAACTGAATAGTTTGGTAAATGATGGTCCAAACTGCTTTTCAGTAATTGAATGGACCTCCGATGTAAAGTGACAGCATCGAAACCGATCATGAGCTCTGAGATGGCGAATCTGAGTTTCCATAAACATTCCATGAACTGAGCACAGTTCTTGATGTGGTGGTCACGTTTGATAACCAACGAACTCAAACCTAAAGTCAACTGTTTCACAAGCTGGCACATTGGCACTCCTAGTGCACTCACTATTGGTCTCAGAGGTGTGCTCTCTCTGTACACCTTCAGAAGCCCATAGAGCCTAGGTGATGCGGTAGCAAGCACATGGCCAAAGTTTTCTTCACTGCCTATTCTCTAAAAGTACTTTAGTGGAGTTCAATCATCTTGCGCTGCATCCAGATGGTTGGATCCGTTGTCATCATCTGGTATAAGTCAGGTCACCTAGGAGTTTGTATATTTTCTCTTTGTATTCTGTGACTGTTTGTAAAACAATTATCTTCCCCTTATCTACTGGCAGGATGAAAATGCCTGGATCATTACGCAGAGAATGCAGCACCATCTGGAGGTGTTATGCCTCGGCGGCACATACCTGTCAAGTTTCCCGCTGTATCCCTCTGTCTATCAGATGGTAGAATGGAGGCACCTTGCTCCGTTCTGCTGCCGATTTCTGAAACACGTAGCGCTGCTGGTGCTGGGGTAAAGCTTAAGCCTTTCTCAAGGACACACAATGCAGCATCATAGATGAATTTCCCTGTAAGATTCATATTGGCTCATCTAGTCTCTGGTTTTGGCTGTTTTGATGCTAGTTGGCTGAATTCTGAAGAATATTTCTTAGGTGCATTTCATTGTGCCCACTCTCAGGTAATGGGGGTGAGCAAGGATGGCAATTCTAGATGGAGGGCAAACAGTTTGCATACCGTGGAGTCCAGCTGGCAGCATGTCCCTGATCTTCTTGGGCACTGGGCACTATAGATAAGCTGACTCTTTTAGTAATTCAATTCACTGCTTGTGTCTGGCTATGGCGTACAATCTAGGCGAAGGTCGGCACAAAGTGGATTTTGAGGTACCTTTTCAAAAAGGCAAGGGCACTAACAAGGCATTGTTTCTTGTATCGGAGCTTATCACGCTTCTAGACTTGATGCAGCATTCCCTCCCCATAGTGAAAACTAATGTATGTTCATTGGTTTGCCCATGAAATATGCTGCTTGAAAGTCTCTTGGGCAAGCAGGTGGATTGACTGATCAGGGTAGAATGAATTTTCGATGGCCTAAGGTGCTACTGACTGACATCCCAGACTAGTGAGTGTGATACACCCACCGGTCGGCTTCCCTCTCCATTGACCCGCTGCATGGGTGGCACAACATGCTGGGCACGGTAGTGGGGTAGCTCATGCTTGAGAGTCCGGAGGCAGCTCTCAGCCTACACTCCACCTTCGCCATGCTTGGTTTTCCACTTCCACTGTGTTTGAAGAATTTTCAGTGCCGGAGCCCGCGCTTGACTAATTTGAAATCCACTGACCTTGATGATAAGGTTCCTGTGCAGCTGTATTTCAATAGCCTCTATGTACGGCGACCTAGCTACAATGGTCTCCTCATGGTGAGAGGGCCGAGAGAAGGTCGTTCATGCTGCTGAGAGAGGTTTAATTTCCTGGAGCTTATCTTCATGAAGGGAGGAGCAGTGGTGACGCCAAGTGACTGCACCTGCTGACAGGCAGCAACACAAAGATCATCAGAGGGAATGGAAGAACTTGCAGGCCAAGTTACCAGAATAGCAGCCTTGGCAGGACCATCAGCAGCCTTATTTCCCATCAGACTGACGTTACCAGCAACCCACATAACATCACAGTGGTTCCAGCAAGAGCTGGACCCATTACACTAAGGGATGGGCAGTGTACAGCAAACAGAGGTCTGAATGGCACTGAGATGGTTGGAGCAGATGACACAATTGAAAAGCCTGTCTCTCCAGATATACTTCATGGCCTGATTCATGGTGAAGAACTCTGCTATAAATACTGAGTACTGTTCTGAAAGCCGATACCGAAAACATCGGGGCCAATGACGAAGACACACCCAACACTATGGTCAGTCTGACAGCCATCAGTGTACACAAATATATTATTGCGAAGTTCCGTGCAAAGGCTGTGAAACTTACGGTGATAGAGCAATGCTGGAGTAGTGTCCTTAGGAAGTGAATGAAGGCCAAGGTGAACATAGGCGGCCACACAAAGCCAAGATGGTGATGGGTTCACACCCATCGGGAAAGTGGCAGGTAAGGTAACATGAGTGAAGTTGTTGGAGCAAGAGCCGATCCGATAGCGAACACCAGGAGGTAACAGAGAAGAGGGACAAACCACATACTGGCAACCAAAGGAATCATCGAAGAAGGAGGCACAGGATGGGTGGCTAGGCATGGCAGACAAGCGGCATGCGTATCTGCTGAGGAGGAAGTTATGGCGGTATGAGAGCAGTAGTTTGGTAGCTTCGGCATACAGACTCTCAACTACTGTAAAATGTGCCACTGGCCAAAAGGGTGCCACGATGTTGGATTGTATTGAGATGACGTAAGATTGACAGATGTGCAGATGCATATACAAAACACCCATAGTCTAGTGTTGAACGGACAAGGGACCAGTACTAATGGAGGAGGATGATCCGATCTGCTCTCCAGGAAGTACCACTGAGGACACTTAGGAACCGCATACATCGGGCAGTCATGTAGGGCACATGGGAGGACCTGTATTGAGATGGCGTAAGATTGACAGATGTGCAGATGCATAAACAAAACACCCATAGTCTAGTTTTGAATGGACAAGGGACCGGTACTAATGAAGGAGGATGATCCGATCTGCTCTCCAGGAAGTACCACTGAGGACACTTAGGAACCGCATACATCGGGCAGTCATGTAGGGCACATGGGAGGACCAAGAAAGTTTCCTATCGAGCGTGAGCCCCAGAAATTTTGTAGTTTCAATGACCGGAAGAGCAACAGGCCCATGACGTAAAGACAGTGAAAGAAACCAACTGCACTGCCAGAAATTTGTACAAACGGTTTGGTCGGTGGAAAAGCAAAAACCATTATCCATGCTCCATGAGTAAAGGAAATCGAGACAACGCTGAAGATGCCACTCAAGGATACAAGTCCGTGGAGAACTGCAACAGATCATAAAATCGTCAATGAAAAGGAAGCAGGAGATGCGCGACGCCCTCCCAGGGGACACCGCCTTATAGTAGGCACCTTCAGTGCCGGGCGGGAGGGTTTGCGTGCTTCGGTGAAGTCGAGAGCTATGCCGGCGGTAGCATAGCTACTGGCAGGGTCTCCCAAGCCGGACTGGTCTCGACAGAGGAGCCAGACAAAGTGTGTCCCACAACATAGGGCAGGGAGGGCTCTAGAGGCGTAGTGAAGCCAGCTTCCCTAGAGGAGTAAACCTCATACAAATCCTGGTCCTCCAGGTTGGGGGTTGGGCATGGGGCTAATAACCCCATACTGTAAAAAAAGAATATTACGGAAATTCAACAGAAGCCTCGGAAACTGGATGGAAAGCATGTATCACAACCCCGGCAAAGGAAACGGATAAAGGATCTAACAGTAGCATCATGGAATGTGAGGACAATGCTTCAGCCTGGAAAAATGAAAGAAATAGCCAATGAAATTTTAAAATTCAAATATGATATTGTAGGGCTACAGGAAATAAGATGGCAGGGGAATGGGCAGATAGATAAACCTGAGTACTCATTGGTATATAGTGGACCAGAAGAAAGAACAGGCCAACTTGGAACAGGGTTTATAATAACTAGGGAAGTTAGGAAAAGCCTTCTAGAATTTGAACCCATAAATGAAAGGATGTGCAGACTCAGACTAAAAGGTAAATTTAGGAATATATCAATAGTTAATGCACATGCACCAACAGAGGAAAAAGAGGATATAATTAAAGAACAGTTCTATGAAGACTTGGAAAAAGTACGCTGTGCAGTACCTAAATATGACCTGATGCTAGTAATAGCGGATTTTAATGCAAAAATAGGGAGGAATGAACATCCGTATGGAGTTTCTGGAAAATATTCACTACATGAAGAAAACAATGAGAATGGAGACTTACTATGCCAATTCGCAGCAAGGAATAATATGATTATTAAAAGTACCTGCTTTCCACATAAAAGGATCCATCTGGGTACTTGGAAGTCTGCAGCCAATGGAGTAGTCAATCAGATTGACCATATTTTAGTGATTGCATGCCACTCCACGTCAGTTACGGATGTACGGAGCTGTAGAGGACCAAACTGTGATTCAGACCACTTTTTGGTAAAATCAGTCTTGAGAGAGAAACTGTCACTAACAAAGGGCAACAGAATGGGAAAGATGATGAAATGGAATACAGACAAACTGAACATCCCTGATGAAGTAAAAAAATACCAAGTAACACTAAGCAGAAAGTTGAGCAATGAAGAGACCACAGTAGGAGTAGATGAAAGGTGGCACAGGTTTGAAAAAGCCATTAAGGATGCTGCAGAGGAAATAATAGGCATAAGAAGGAACAGAAGAACCCAGGAGTGGTTTGATGAAGATTGCAGGTCAGCAATAGAGGAAAAGAACAGGGCAAGAACAAAAGTGCTACAGAGAGAAACCAGAAATAATGTGGAACAATATAGAGAATTAAAGAGAAGGGCTAACAGACTGTGCAAGAGAAAGAAAAGAGAGTGGAATAAGAAGAAATTTCAAGAACTAGAAGAACTAAAGGAACAGAGTGAAATAAGAAAGTTCTATCATGCCATAGGCAAAATGAAGAATAGATTCCAACCAAAAACAACGGCCTGTTCCAGTAAAGATGGGAAAATGATAAGGGAGGAAGAACAGATAGTGGGAAGATGGGCAGAGTATTTCAAAGATACACTAAGCACCAGCCTAGAAGATGAAGAGACAGCTGCACAGGCGGGAAGAGTGGAGCTGGAAGTAGACAATGAAACCAATGAGGCAAGAAAGCCAACACTACAAGAGGTCTCCCAGGCTGTGCACAAGTCAAAAAACAATCGAGCCCCTGGGGAAGACAGCATAATTGCTGAATTAATAAAAACTGGTGGTGAGGCTGTAATAAAGGAACTGCACACATTAATATCAGATATATGGGAAACAGAAACTATGCCGGATAATTGGAAAATTGGAATAATAGTCCCCATTTATAAGAAAGGGGACAGAACAGCATATGAAAACTATAGAGGTGTAACACTCCCAAGTACAGCTTATAAGATCTTCACAAGTATACTAAACGAAAGGATACAGAAGTGTGCAGAAGGCATACTAGGGGAATATCAGTGTGGCTTTCGACCAGGCAGAGGAACAACGGATCAAATATTTGTGATAAGGCAAATGATGGAAAAGTTCTATGAATATGATATAGATCTGCATTTCTTATTCATCGATTTCAAACAAGCCTTTGACAGCATAAATCGGCAAGAACTATACAGAGTACTGAAAGAAGTTGGTATATGTGCTAAATTAATAAGACTAATCAGAATGACAATGACAGAGACAAGAGCAAAAGTAAAGGTCCTTAGCAGAACAAGTGATAGCTTTGACTTTAATAAAGGTGGGAAACAAGGGGATAGTCTCTCCACTGTCCTATTCAACATAGCCCTGCATAGTGCAGTAAATAAAATCAACAAAAGAGGCACCATATTTATGAAAACTAGCCAGATATGTGCATACGCTGATGACATTGCTATAGTAGGAAGAAATACCAATACACTCCTAGAAACATACCGGGCAATGGAAATAGAAGCCTTAAAAATTGGCCTCATAGTAAACGAAAACAAAACAAAATATATGGTAATGTCACAATCTGAGGCCAGAAGAACCCCTAAAAACCTAAACATCAATGGGAAATGCTTCAATGGAGTGTCCTCTTTTAACTACTTGGGAGCCCTAATAACAAATGGTAACAGTATTGGAAAGGCTATAAGGGAAAGAATACAAGCAGGAAACAGAGCTTACTTTGCAAATATGCAGCTTTTCAAAAATAGCCTTGTTACTAGAAAAACTAAACTGCTAATATATAATTCCCTAGTCCGCCCAGTTATCACATACGGCTCAGAGGTATGGACGTTGACAGAACACGATAAAAATGCTCTAAGAAGCATCGAGCGGAAAATACTACGCAAAATCTATGGGCCAATAAGGGAGGAAGAAGGCTGGAGAATACGCTACAATGCCGAATTACAAGAGTTAATACAAGGCAGGGACATAGTAAAATTTGTGGAATCTCAGCGAATACGATGGCTAGGACACTTGGAGAGAATGGCAGAGGATAGAATCCCAAAGAAAATGATGAAAGGTATGATCCATTCAGTTAGGCGAAAAGGGAGACCTAGAAGAAGATGGATCGATGAGGTAATAATGGATATCAGCAATATGGGAGTCCGGGGGTGGAAAAGAGCAGCAAATAACCGAGAAGTGTGGAGGAAGATTGTTGAAGAAGCCAAGGCTCACCAAGGGCTGTAGAGCTACTGAAGAAGAAGATGCGCGACGGGAGAGACACCATAATAGGGTTAATGGCGATAGCAACGAAGATGATACTCAGGACGAAACCCTGAGGCATACAGTTTTCTTGGGTAAAGATGTTTGACAACGCACAACCCACACAGACCTTAAAAACTTGATCTTTTAAAAATCCATGAAGGAAACAGGGCATGCGTCCTAAGAAGCCCCACGTGTAGAGAGTACGGAGGATACCAGTCCTCTAGCATGTATTGCAGACTTTCTCCAGATTGAAAAACACTACCACAGTCTGGTATTTACACAGAAAGCCATTCATGACATGGATTGAGAAAGTGGTAGATGGTCAATTCTAGAAGTAAATCCACACTGTACAATGGTCATTAAACAGCAAGACTCAAACTGCCATACCAGTCAAGTATGAATCATACATTCCATCACCTTGCAAATGCAGCTGGTGAGAGAAATGGGGCGATAAGTAGACACAGGTATTCATCCCTACCAGGCTTAGGTATGGGTATGACTGTGGCTTCACACCAGTATCTGGGAAACGTGCCATCTGCCGCGATGCAATTGTATATATGATGGAGAAAGTGCTTGCCTGCAAGAGAAAGGTTCAGCAAAGTCTAGATATGAACATTGTCTGGCCCTTGGGCTGAAGATCAGGGTGAAGTGAGAGCATGATCTACCTACCTCATAGTAAAGGCGGCATTGTGCCACTCACTATTCTGAGAAGAGAAGGGTACTGCCTGAGCCTCCTGCACTTGTTTCCAATGAAGGAAGACAAGGTGATAGTGGGAAGAGCTTGAAATCTCCACAAAATAGCAGCCCCACATGTTGAAGATAGCAATAGGGTCAACTATGACATCGCCTGCTACTGTCAAGGCCAGAAATTGCGGTATGGCCCTTGGTCCCAGAGAGCCGTCAGAGATTGGCCCACACGATGGAAGAGGGAGTGGAATTGTTAAAAGAACTAGTAATGAAATCCAGCTAGCTTTCTTGCTATCCCAAAGGACACGACAACACTGTGCACGCACCTGTTTATAACGAATGCAGTCTGCCACCGTAGGATGACCATTAAAACGCGGAGAGCACGTCTCCGAGTGGGAACTGCATCACGGCATGCCTCAGTCCACCAAGGGACTGGGACACAGCGTGGTAAAGAAGAAGTGTGAGGAATGGAATGTTCTGCGGCAGTAAGAACAATGTTTGTAAGATATTCTACCTGGTCATCGCAACTGGGAAAATGTGGTGCATCGAAGGTCACCAGGGAGGAGTAAAGCCTCCAGTCGGCCTTAGAAACCTGCCACTTCGGTGTGCACATAGGTGGGGTAGGAGGCAGCAAATGGATAGCACATGGGAATGGTCACTTGAATACATGTCAGAGAGAACAGACAACTCGAGACAATGGGCAGGCTGGGCAGTGCAGAAGGATAGGTCCGAATGGGAACCGGTTTGTGTGGAGTCTGAAACGAACGCAGGTGCTCCCGTGTTAAGGCAGATGCGGTTAAGTTGACGGAGAATGTCAGCCAAGGGGCCACCTCTCTGACAGGATCTGGGAGAACTCCGAAGGGGACGGTACGCATTAAAGTCACTGAGCAGCAGAAAGGGGGAGGGAGTTGCCCAATAAGTTGGACGAAGTCTGCCTTGGTGACATCAAATGATGGAGGGATGTAAAAGATAAAAAGGGAAAAGGACAAGTTAGGAAGGAAATGGTGAACTGCAACAACTTGAAACTGAGTAGTCAGGGATGTGGGCCAAGTGTCAATGTCATCCCAAATCAGCAGCATGACTCCCCCACAAGATAGAATGCTGTCCTCGGGGGAAGAAATGCGGGAGCTCAGAGTGGCCTTGAGGACACAATTTTGTTTTCTTGAGGGAGAGAAAAAGCTGACACTGGGAAAGGCAGCCAGAAGTCCTCTCTGTTGGATCGAAGGCCGCGAATGTTACATTGGAGCGGTCACGGCGAGGAAAGGGGAGGAGGGGAAAAATGATGGGTTGTCACCTTGCTGCTGCCAAGACTAACTGCTACAAGGCACAGAGGCCAGAGGATCCTGCTCCACGAAATCTACGGAGGTGTCGGCATTCTCCCTCTGTTGGTCTGAGGAGTCCAGGGCAGAAAAACGGTTGGTGGTGCACACCGGCCAGGCGAAGGTATCATGTGGCGACACCGTCGAAGAGGATCTCCTGAGTCAGTGAAGGAGAAGAGCATTTGCCTTTGTTTGACTTCTTGGAGCCTTTCCAGTTGGCAGAGGAAGACTCAGATGTTTATTGGCTAGAGGGATGTAGTCTTCATAGGAGTATTCCTTCTGTCTTTCCAGCCTGCTGGTTGCATAAAAGGTGACTTCGCCCCAGAAGTGAAAGTTTTGTGGCTTGTTGCACAGCTGGAGGAGGAGATGGCGATGCTACCATAACACTGGGTGATTTTACACTCATGGTATTGAGTCTGAGGTCACATGTCTGCATAGCCATGTCCTTCGTGGAGCAAGATGCAGCAAGAACAGTAATGTAAGTGACAGATGGTAGGACGCAGGGTTTTCGACTAGGCAACAATTTGCCAGCGACCAGGTAAGGCACTTTTTCCTTCATCTGGATCTCCTGGACCGACCGCTCGTCGAGATACATGGGACAATCTCGGAAGGCAGCAGCATGGTCATCACTGCAGTTAATACAGTGGGGAGAGGCAGGCGAACAATCGCTCTTGTGAGCATCCCTACACAGGTTACACATTTGGCTGGGTGTCAACAAGACATTCAAATGTGGCTGTAACAATCACACTGGTAGCAGTGTATCAGGTTCGGAATATGCAGTCGGACTGCGATTTATTTATTTATTTACACATCAAGTTCCGTAGGACCAACTTGAGGAGCAAATCTCCAAGATCAGGGAACGTGTCAATACATGAAATTACAACATAAAACTAAATCAGCAACCTAACATAAGAATCAGCTTAATTTTTCAAGAAACTCCTCGACAGAATAGAAGGAGTGACCCATGAGGAAACTCTTCAGTTTCAATTTGAAAGTGCATGGATTACTGCTAAGATTTTTGAATTCTAGTGGTAGAATTACTGAAAATGGATGCAGCAGTATACTGCACATCTTCCTGCACAAGAGATAAGGAAGTCTGATCCAAATGCAGGTTTGATTTCTGCCGAGTATTAACCAGTGAAATCTGCTTATTATTGGGAATAAGCTAATATTGTTAACAACAGATGATAATAAGGAATATATATATTGAGAGTTCAATGTCAAAATACCCAGACTCATGAACAGGGGTCGACAAGACGTTCGTGAACTTACACCACTTATTGCCCAAACCGCCCATTACCGAGTCAAAAATATCCTTTTACAATGGGAAGAGTTACCCCAAAATATAGTACCATACGACATAAGCAAATGAAAATAAGCAAAGTAGACTAATTTTCATGTTGAATTATCACTCACTTCAGATACTGTTCGAACAGTAAAAATGGCAGCATTAAGTCTTTGAACAAGATCCTGATCATGGGCTTTCCACGACAGTTTACTATCTATCAGAACACCTAGAAACTTGAACTGTTCAGTTTCACTGATCATATGCCCTATCTATCAAAACACCTAGAAACTTGAACTGTTCAGTTTAACTAATCATATGCCGATTCTTTGAAGTAAAACATCACGTTTCAATAAACTGTGTGTTAGAAACTGTAAAAACCGAATCTTATTGTGATTTAATGTTAGTTTATTTTCTACAAGCCATGAACTTAGGTCATGAACTGTACTATTTGAAACTGAGCCAATGTTGCACACAACATCCTTTACTACCAAGCTAGTGTCATCAGCGAACAGAAATACCTGTAATACCTGTAATACTAGAGGGCATATCATTTATATAAATAAGGAACAGGAGTGGCCCCAACACTGATCCCTGGGGGACGCCCCCCACCCCCACTTAGACCTCACATCACAGCCATTCTCAACATAGTGAATAATGACCTTTTGCTGTCTGTAGCTAATGGGAACCAACTGTGAGCTACGCCCCGTATTCCATAATGGTCCAACTTCTGGAGCAATATTTTGTGATCAACACAATTAAATGCCTTAGTTAAATTAAAAAATATGCCTAGCGTTCAAAACCTTTTGTTTAACTCTTCCATACCTCACAGAGAAAAGAAAATATATCATTTTCAGTTGTTAAACGACTTCTAAAGCCGAACTGTACATTTGATAGCAAATCGTGTGATATAAAATAATCAATTATCCTTACATACACAGCCTTTTCAATAACTTTAGCAAACACTGAAGGCATAGAAATAGTTCTAAAATTGTCTACATTATCCCTTTCTCCCTTTTTACAAAGCAGCTTTACTACTGAGTTCAGGAAACTGACCACTCATAAAGAAAAAATTACAAATACGGCTAAATACAGGACTAAAATGTGCAGCACAGTACTTAAATATACTGCTAGGCACTCCATCATAACCATGAAAGTCCTCAGTCTTCAGTGATTTAATTATTGACTCAATCTCCCCCTTGTCTGTATCCCAGAGGAGTATTTCAGACAGCGTCAGTCTCAGAAAGGCATTTGCCAAGAAAGTTATACGATTCCCTGTAGAAACTAAATTTTTATTTAATTCACCACCAATGCTCAGAAAATTATTGTTAAATACTGTACATATATCTGATTTATCAGTAACGTAAATATTTTTACTACAAACAAGCTGACTTTATATCGTCGACCCAGTGCTCCTGCCAGACACTTTCTTCACAACTGACCATATGGTTTAATTTTATCCTGTGAATTAGCTATTCTATTTGCATACCACACACTCTTTGTTATTCTAATAACATTTTTAAGCACCTTACCTGTTTGTAATAGGCAACTGTAGCTTGATTTTGGCTACTTCTAACATTTTGATATAATTCCCGCTTTGTTCTACATGATATCCTTATCCCACTAGTCAGCCACCCGGACTGCCTTTTACTGCCAGTACCCTATTTAGAACGTTCTAATGGAAAGTAACTATCAAAGAGCATGAGAAATGTGTTAAAGAAAGCATTATGTTCATCATCTAAGTTTTCGGCACTATAAACATCCTGCCCCTCTTGTTCCCTGACAAGGTTTAAAACAACCCTCCATTGCTGTTAGATTAACTTTCCTATAGAGTTCGTAATTGCATGTGACATTTGTTTGAGTACAAAATGGTCTGAAAGGCCATTCACGCTTTTACTAACAGAATGCCCATCTAGTAATAAAGAATGAATAAAAATAGTGTCTATGGCTGTGCTACTGTTCCCCTGCACCCTAGTTGGAAAAAACGCTGTCTGCGTCATATCATATGAATTTATGAGATCTACCAACATCCTTTTTTCTTGCACCATCATATACAAAATTAATATTGAAGTCACCACATATAAACTAATTTCTGGTACTTCCTACAAAGTGAATCAAGAATCCTCTCTAGCTTGAGCAGAAATGCTCTGAAGTCAGAGTTAGGGGACCTATAAACAACAACAATTAGAAGTTTAGTTTCACTAAATTCAACTGCCCCTGCACAACATTCAAATATCTATTCAGTGGTGACCTGGTACTCAAACCCCAACGCTTCCTGCAACTGCTGGCCCACACCTCTACCACGCGAACTATCTAGCAGCAGAGCCTCCTTCTTTCTGTTAGGCTTTACAACTGATGTAGGCCTCCTCACTGCTGAGAACTGGTGCATGTTCCCTACATCTACAAGGGGCTCCTCTCCACTCAACTCTGACAGTTGGTGAAATCTATTGCATATAGGCAAAGTATAACTGTCTGAATACCTCCTCCTCCTCCTCCTCCTCCACTTCCTAGGTACCTTCTTGCCAACTGCCAGTTCCCATTCCCCACCACCCATCACCCACCTTGACCTATCTAGTTCCTCCTTTGCGCATTGTTCCTCCTTTGCACGTTGTAGCTGCACCTGAAAGGCACAGATCTTATGCTCCTGCTTCTCTATCACCTTATTTCTACTACAGATTCTGCATTCCCATCAGAGGATCTCACTAGAATGCCCACTGGCTTCCCACTGTATCCCTCCCCCCCCCCCCCTCCCAATGAAAATACTTTGAACAAATCCCACACCGTAACCCACTACTCACAAACCTACGAAGGAGCCCACACTTCTCATACATGGTAAAATTTTACAGTTACTGAAAAGAACTGTATGTCTATATTACATAAGTTCAGTTACACCAGTAGAATTATTTATAGTAACAATAGCAGGCCCAAAATTCACTGTCTACTAAGAAAGCAACTACTTGTATTAATACTACTACAATACAACGAATACCAATACCAACAAAACTTCACAAAATTATTAGCTAAAACCAAAAATTCAAGCGGCCACTGGAACACTCAACAAAGCTAAACCAGTGAATGAAAATTTTACTGAAATATTTCACTAGAAACAATAAGAAACATCAGCTGAAAACTAAAGCATGAAATTTACTAAACGACTTCAACGCATAGAAAACTTAACAAAACAAGGCAAGTGAACGTTTCCAGAAGTTTATTAAATCGTTATTCGCCACAAACAGCAAGAAACACCACTGAAAACTATTAAATTTAATAACTGTATAACAGCGCACAAATAACTTTGTCAGTACTTAGCTTTATAACCGCTACAGCTGCAACTGCACATCACAAAATGTAAACATACTACTGAGACGTGAGGCTTGGATGAACGATCTAAGCACACTCATGAATAACAGACCACTTGAGTCCATAACACAGGAAGAAAGACTGAGATTAATTAAAATCCACTAATAAGTTACTTTTACAGCAAAAATTAACACAAATAAACTTTAAAATAAGTAAATGAAGACTAAAACTTTATAAAATATTGAGAAGCAATTTCAACAGCAGTCCAACACACGTGACGTCGCACCAAGATTTCTTAAACTGCTTTTATCTTTGATGGAAGCACCACTCTATGAAACGTGAGAAAAAGAGTGTGTGTGGGGACTAAGGAGGCATCTACGAGTACCTTTGTCATCACCCAATGGACTGCAATGATGCGCTGATCAGAGAGGTATGTTTGGATTTCTGCCTCAGTCAGACTAACAAACACCTAGTGTAAATAACACCACGGGAAGAATACAGTGTTCGATGGGCCTCGACACTAACAGGATAGCTGTGGAGGAGCAAAGCTCCAAGTAGTTGTTGTGCTTGAGAATCAGAATGAGTCACCAAAAGCAAAATGCCATTGCATACATGAAAGCAGGATTTCACAGGGCCAGCAACTGCATCAACACCTATCTGAATAATAAACGGATTTACGTAGCAAATGACTAACCATTTTCAGTACATGAAACAAACAGGTGGTGCAGCTGGGAGGATCTTTGAATCATTAGCTTCATTCCGTTTACCTTTAGTAGACAGTGACTGTGAAGATGATGATTGGCTCATTGTGAGAAAATCTACCATGATTGCCAGCGACTCCAATGGTGTGCTGGTGTGCTCGTTGCCACAGGGCGGAGGGGTGGGGGTGGCCTTCAGAAGGAGGCACATCCGTCTTAGGTGATTGTTCACACCTCAGGCCACACCTCTTGAACACTGACAGAGGGACCAATTGACAATTTGGGAAGTTCAGGCAATCACATATCCCTGGGCATAGCCTGTACCAGGAGGTATGTGCGAATCCTACCTGTCAACCTGGGGCTGGGAATTACACGTTACTCAGTCACCTGTTACACGTCTGACGCATGGGCTAACCTTCGGGAGTGTAGAGAGGCAGAAGAAAAAGAGGAACCTCAAATGCCAAAGCGGAGGAAAGATAGGAGAAGGGGGAAAAAACAAAGAACACTGGAGAGACAGTTCTGATATCTGCTACTGAAAATGCAGAGCACATTTCCAAATACATCCCAGACATGTTCCCCAATGGAGGGGAAAAAGAATAGCGAGAGGATAGACAAAAATGGTTCAAATGGCTCTGAGCACTATGGAACGTAACATCTTAGGTCATCAGTCCCCTAGAACTTAGAACTACTTAAACATAACTAACCTAAGGACATCACACACATCCATGCCCGAGGCAAGATTCGAACCTACGACCGTAGCAGTCCCGCGGTTCTGGACTGCAGCACCTAGAACCGCGGCCAGCGAGGATAGACAAGCAGCACAGAAGGGAAATGATGCTGCAAAGGTTCTGGCCCCATGGTAGTCAAGTAAAGAGTTGTGTACCCCCTGCAGTAATGATGAGAGCTGCAAGCTACTGCACTGCCAAGTCCACCTGACCATGGTGCCAGTTTGTTGTGAGCTATAGCCACTGACCAGCAGCCCGCCTCCGGCACCAGTCCAGGGCAAGTACATTTTGTGTGGACCTTTTCCCACATTACCCTTCACATCCCTTAAACTTTCAATCTATACAAAACAAATCTATTCTTACCAGCTTCATATCCCGTATGTGATCCATTGCACATAATTTAGAGGTAGCTCTCACCAGCCTGGCACTTCAATTGGCAACCATACACCAATCTCCTCTTCCCACAAATAACCATTAGGTGGCAATGGCATCGTTTTCACATCAGCGAGGGGCTTTATTTAATCACAGTTCAGCCAATTTGCATGAGATATTTAAAAATTATATACATTAAACTACACCATGAATCAACGTATCAGTGAAAACCGAATCAGTATTTCATTCCTCTGATCAGCCCAAACATACAGAGAGAAGCTGTGGTGGTGGACTTCAACTAGACAGAACATGGATTAAGAACATTCTTGATGTATGTGTAAATAGATCTCCCGAAAATATTTTGAAATCCAAACAGTGACTGTGCCAGTATATTATTTGTAGTCAGGTCGTTAAAAAGCTACTTCTGCATGATATATTCTGAAAAAATATTACATATATTCTGAAATTTTAGAGAATGTTGGCAGAAGCAAAGATGGACAGAATTTGATGGTATTTCTTTAACTCTTTTCTTATGCAAATGCTTAATGCCAGCATATTTCCGTCGTTCAGTGTTTGGATGTTGAATGGCTGTTATACGTGTAATGTAATATAAAAGTCAGAAAAACATACTAATTGATTAACTTTGTTGGTTTTTCTATAACAGCTTGAGATTTGATTTTAAAGATTTTATTCTGGACATTATTCATGCTGGTATACTGTGGGCCATATTCATTGCAGAAGTTTTCAGTTGTGAACTTGGCTGTACCTTTTATTAGTGTGCTTGTGTCATTAGCAAACTTTATAAAGTTTTTGATTAGACCTTTAAAGTTATCTGAAGGTCATTTATGTGGATTAGAACAGGATCAGACCTAATACCAAAAATTTGTGAGATAACTTATTTTGGCATCACCCATTCAAAATTTAGTTTCATTTCTGTAGCACACTTAGTCAAAGTGATACCCTGTTTTGGTGAAAGTAATAACCCATCGGTGCAATAGAGATGCTAACATTGTCAAAATATTTTAGTTTACATTTACATACATATTCTGTAAGCCAATATACAATGACTGACAGCACAATTACGCACCGCCTTTCCTGAATTCTGATTTAGCTAAACTTACCCAACAAGGTTTTCCAAAAACATTCGAGAAAGTCATGTACTCAAGAGTAGCTGCACTCTTAAGTGGTAACAATTTACTTAGCATATCTTATTTTGGATTCCAGACAGGTCACTTGACTGAGAATGGTATTTATACATTCACTTATCAAATAGTACAAGTCTCAAATGATAATATATCACCAGTTTGTATTTTTTTCTGATTGCTTCAAAGCTATCGATTGTGCAGATTATGATAATCTTCTAGAAAAACTCAAGTTTTATGGAACTGATGGCTTTACAAGCTGGTTTGAATCATACTTGGCAAACAGAGTGCAAAAGGTTGAGCTGAATAACTCAGGCAATGTTGGAAAAGTAGAAAATTTTGGTGAGTGGTGTAAAATCACAAAGGGACTCCCAAAGGGTTAAATTCCAGGTCCACTCCTATTCCTTATAAATGTGAATGACCTTCCACTTAACATTCAACAAGCAAAATTGGTACTTTTTGCACATCATCCTAGTGTTAGAATAAATCCCATTATCAAGAAAGCAGTAAAAGAGTTACTAAATGATATTTTTCAAAGAGTTATTAAGTGGTTCTCTGAAAATGGATTATCCCCAAATTTTGAGGGACACACACACACACACACACACACACACACACACTATGTTCGGTTCTGTCCAACAGTTGCACCAACAACTGATGTAGCACATGAACAACAGCCAGTAAGTAGCGTAGAATACTCCAAATTTCTGAGTATACATATTGATGGAAACTTGAACTGAAATAAGCATATTACAGAGCTTCTCAAACTTTTGCTCTTCATATAACTGCTGATCTTGGAAACAAGTATATCAAGCTCCTAACACATTTTGCATATTTCCACTCAATAATCTTGTACAGAATAATATTCTGGGTAACACATCACACTGAAAGGAAGTATTGATTGCACAAAAATGAGCAGCAAGAATAATATGTGGTGCTCACCCACTGACAACATGCACGATAGCTGTGTTTTAACTGCGCTGTCAAAACACACATTTTCACAAATGAAATTTGTCATAAATAATCCATCATAATTTGAGAAAAACAGTGATATACATACCTACAACACTAGAGGGAAAAATGACCTACTAAAGCTGTCAGTGGCTCAGAGAGCACTTCAATATGCAACAATAAAAATTTTTATCATTGCCCCAATAACATAATATGTCTGACACGTAGCCAGGGTGGGAAAACACACACACACACACACACACACACACACACACACACACACACAACACGTCTGACATGTAGCCAGGGTAAAAAAAAAACCTCTTTGTTATTAAGTTTGTTAATGTTAATACTAATCATGTAAACTGACTCATTCTACATCATTTTGATAAATAATCACTCAAATGATCTATGGAATATCTAACTAACTAAACTAGCTAACTGCAAGAACAATGTCAAATTTCTTTTACATATCCCCTTGAAGTCCCTCAGCATCTTTTACACTTTTGCAACTTGTTGCAGTCAAAGCATCAATTTCTAAATTTGTTCTGCTGTCATGGTTACTTGATAAAGACTGCTAAAACTTGGAACATTACTCTAAAATAGATCGCTCTGGTGTCTTGTATATGATTTCCAGCTGCAATGCAGTTCAAAAACACTGCCAACAAATCTAAGACTTCAATTTGCCTTACCAACTACTAATTTTATGTGCTCACCCACATTTAATTTTGCATCTTATTGTTACTTCTAAATAGAGAATGATTCTAATGTAGTTACCTACAAGTAATATCAAATAATGCAGGAGACTTACTTACTTTAAATAATTTATTCTCAGTTATGAAACTTACAGAACATCAAGTTCACTTGTACAAATGTTCCTTGCAGCTTTCTATTGACACATGTCAGGTATCTCACCAGGTACCTGCCACGTGTCCTACTATCCATGGGCAACCTTGACCTTTCTCTGTGCCATACAACCTGTTTCCACGAAACGATCACACCATGCTTTTATAGCCTTTGCCTAAGGTGGAGATTTGTTATACTCCATTCTTCTTACAATAGCTGGTGATGGTATTTTGAGGTACCACAAGTGACACTTGGCACATTCCGTACCACTGTACGGCTCCACTGTTACTGCGGCCACACACTGTTTCTGCATAAAAAGAGAATGGAGCAAAGCCTGAAGGTGTAGGATTGAAACTTAAGAACATGGCACAAGGTCTGAAGAGCACCCGGAGAATAATAAGAAAATGGTTTCAAAATTATTTACTGTTACTTGCAGGTAACTAACTTAAACTACCTGCTGGTTTCAGAAGTTTATTATAATTATCTAATCAGATTCAATATTTTTACTGTGGACATTATTTGGAATTCTGTCATGGCCTGGTGTCTTAATTGCTTTGAATAGTCTGTAATTTTTTTTTTCTGTACCGTGTGTACTTATTTGAGTATCTCTCATTTGAGGCCTGTCCGCCCCAACAGCTGAGTGGTCAGCATGACGGATTGCCTTCCTACAGGCCCGGGTTCGATTCCCAGTTGGGTTGGGGATTTTCTCTGCTCAGGGACTGAGTGTTGTGTTGTCTTCATTATCATTTCATCCCCATCCGGAGTGCAGGTCGCCCAATGTGGCATCAAATGTAATAAGGCCTCCACCAGGGCGGATGGACCAGCCCTGTAAGGGGCCTCCTGGCCAATGACGCCAAACGCTAATTTCCATTTGAGACTTAATCAGTGGTGTCATAGTATCCTCATCGGTGAACACATTTTCAATTGCATAATTTAATGCTTTGGTTTTGTCTATTATTGTCAGTTTCAAAATAAGACATATCCACAAGACCTTAAATTGAAGATTTAGACGCATTCATTGACTTCACATGTAACTAGAACCTACTAAGAGTTTCTGAAAGATCCTTTGTTGGGACATGACTGTAGAAATTATTATAAGATAACACAAAATCTCTCTGAAGGATGCAAAATGTGCTTCCCCCTCCCTCTCTCGTGTGTGTGTGTGGGGGGGGGCACTCCATTCTTCGTTTTTACAGTAACTCCGAGTGCTATCATTAAACCAAAAGTAGATAGTTATGAATATCACTTCAGTCAAACAAAAAATACTCTCCTACCATTCTTATTAACCTTTTTGTTTTTATTATCCCAACTGTTACTGGGAAATTACAGTCACTACCAGTACCACACACTACCACAACTGTATGATTGGGTATTTCCATGTTATTCGAGTTTCTGAATTATGTATTCGGTAGAGTTTTGACACAATCAAAGCTGTGAGCAACATCAGAGAATAAACAAATAGTATAGTCAGAACTATATGTCCTGACTGACTGACTCACCTTTGCCCAGCCCAAACCCCTGAGGAGAGAAACTTGAAATTTGGGGATTGTATTGATTG
The DNA here is from genome assembly GCF_023898315.1 of Schistocerca nitens. NCBI lineage: Eukaryota > Metazoa > Arthropoda > Insecta > Orthoptera > Acrididae > Schistocerca > Schistocerca nitens. The sequence continues at coordinate 479,784,463 of NC_064614.1, read as the reverse complement.
TATACTGTAGGCATCATTTACAAAGGAATTTTTCGAATTTCCACACCTAAGGGGGTGAAATAAGGGGGTGAGAGTTTTTTTTTTGAAAAATGTTACTATTAAGAAAATTTTGACACTAGACCTATGAAAATTGGTATTTAGTTTCTTGATCAGAAATAAAGAAATATGTTTCAGCATTTTTGGAAATTCAAACGCTTAAGGGAGAGAAATAAGAGATGAACAGCTAGAGTGAAAGTATGGATGAAAATTTTTAAGAAAATATTACACTGTATTAAAATAAATATTAAAGATAAATGTATGGAAATTGGTATTTCACTTCTCGGTTAGATATATATAAATGTTTGTTACAGGATGAAAGTTTCTATAGGAATATCATCAGAGGAATGTGAAATGCATAATTAACAAAAACCTTGGTTTCCAATTACCAGAATTGCATTTTAATCAAGAGTACATTCAGAGAAGATCACCCTTCTGTGGTCTTAACTAGTGTGAAAAGCTTAGAAGGTGTTGCAATGTGTGAACAACATAAAAATTCGATTAGAGGAAAACAGAACGATCTGTGCATACCATACAACCTACACGAGTGAGCAGGTGCTAAGTTATTAACACATATGGCTCTCTCTGTATACAATCCAGTGAGTAAACCCAGAGGAAATTAGCATATTCTGTGAGAAAAATTTGGAGGTTGGATCACAAATATTTTTACATAATGGGAAGGAGAGAATATGTCTTGTTACAGGGGACTTCATTTTCTCAATTTTTATACATTGATGTCTCTATTGCATGATGAAGTCTGTCAGGAAATAAACTAGAGTCATTGATTACAAAGATATCTCCTGAGTAGTCCTATAATGTCAGCACAAGCTTTTACCATTCTACTACAAACTCTCATTGCTCGAACAATAGCAAATTGTTTAGTAGGTGGTGAGAGTTTTTAAAATTCACCTGGATGCATCTAAAGGAGAGCAACTTCAGTAAGTGACAAAAATGAAGGAACTAAACTTAAACTGAAGTGTATGCAACTGTTGAGATGGACAGACAGACAAGTGACTTGTATGACAGAAAAAACAATGTTGCTAAAATGATTGAATTATAGTTACCATCTTGGTTTCATCCTTCTTCTTTCACTAGTGCCTTTGTCCCGCATTTTTGCGCAGGGTCAGCCTGGTCAAGTCAGATTTGGCATGGTTAATTTAAGGGGTGGCTGGACGCCCTTCCTGCCGCCACCCCATACCACCCAGGGAAGGAATGAGTGTACCCCCGCTGTCTGCGTTTAGTGTAAACCATGGAATAGTGCGAACGTTTTTCAAGTGTCCGCGAGACGTGTAACTGAGGCCGGACATGGAGACCAGACCAGTGCTCACCTAGCGGGATGTGGAAAACCGCCTAAAAACCGCATCCAGGCTGGCCAGCTCACTGGCTCTCGTCGTTAATCCACCGCGCGGATTCAATCTGGGGCCGGTGCACCTTCCCAAGTCAAGGAAGCAGCACATTAGCGCTCTCGGTTAACCTGACGGGTGCTATCATCTTAGTTTCATATAAAAAGTTGAAAACCCTAGGTTTTTATTCTACATTATTTTTCCTTTCTTAAATCTTCCTCAAATTATTAATAAAGATCTGGTTAAAAACATCACTGTTTTGATATTAATTGACCAAATGTATCTCCATAACCAAACTGACTATTCACTGATGCCTCAAGGTGTGTCAACCAATCAAGTTGTACCACAATGCTCATATCTCCCAATTCTATGAAGTACCTCTTCATTACTTATTTGATTTATTCTCTAATCTCCAGTATCAAATTCCAAAAGCTTTATCCTCTCTCTGTGCATACAGCTTAGCTTCCATGTTACACTTCCATACAAGGCTACATTCCAGACAAATACTCTCAAAAAAGATTTCCTGACACCAATTTATTTCGTTCATAAACTGATTTTATTTTTCAGAAACACTTCTCTTGTCATTGACAGTATGCATTTTATATCCTCTCTACTTCGACCATCACCACTTCTCTTGTGATTCTTCAGTTTCTCCCGGCGTATTTCTTGCTCGAAGAGTCCACGGGTGTACTGCCTGTCCATAGTGTCCAACGGGCACAATTTTTTGGTGGTCAGACATGTCACCATCGTCAGCGCACCTGACGATGGCGACATGTCTGATCGCCGAAATATTGTGCCCGTTGGACACTATGGACTGGCAGTACATCTGTGGACTGTTCAATCACTTACCTTGCTGCTGAAGTAGCAAAACTTGTCAAATACTTAGAGTGTAAGTTTCTAATTAATTCCCTCATCATTGCTAGATTTAATTCGACTACATTCTGTTATCCTAGTTTTGTTATTGTTGATGTTCATTTTATAATATCTTTTCAAGGAACCATCCATTTCATTCAACTGCTCTTCGAAGCCCCATGCATTACAATGTCATTGGCGAACTGCAAAGTTTTCATTTCTTCTTGATGAACTTTAATTTCCTTTCCTAATTTTTGCTCGATTTCTTCTGTTTCTTGCTCAATGCAAGCACTGAAAAAACATCTGGGATAGGTTACAACTTTGTCTCATTGTGGTTTTAATTACTGCTTTTCCTTCATATCCTCAGCTCTTGCAATTACAGTCAGGTTTCTGTACAAGTTTTAAATATCTTTCGCTCCCTGTATTTTATCCTTGCTACTTTCAGAATTTCAAATGGTGTACGCCAATCAACACTGTCAAAAGCTTTCTCGAAATCTACGGAGCTGTTACAGTCATCTCCAATGGCTGCTAGTTCTATTATTCCCATTTCTTGCTTGTATTGAACTTAAGAAAATGGCAGTTAGACACCTTTGTTGACCTTATACCAGAATGTTGCCATTTTGGTGGCTGTTAGGGACAAAAGGTGGCACGAATGGTGGTGTGTGTTGTGGTATTTCAAACCGAAGTCTATCATTACTTATTCTAATGGTCCGATATAGAAAGTTCATACTGTTATCTACTTGGTGCTCAACTGTGAACAGTTTGTACCTCTTTTTCAGCCTGAGTGTATATATAACTAGGGCGTATACGTGGACGAGGAAGAAAAATTGCCCGATTTTCCCCAGATTTCGCGGTTAAAAATACACTTTCTCCCGGATGAAAATACACTTTTTCTGTGTTAAGTACCAGTATACTTTTCATCGGAACTCTAAAACTTATCAATCCTTTCCCTGGTTGTGGTTTAATACACTGGCATAGAATTTCCCGGCACTCTAGAAAACAAAACCCAGGGAAAAAGAGATAACAGGTTTTGGAAAGATGTCTGATGTGCAGCAACATGAACAGGGGTGTAAGCCAGTCGTAGCTCATGTCAAGCGATCTCAGCAGCCGATGATAAGGATATTCAGAGCACAGGACATGTGATGTAGTCAGCCAATAGCAACATAACTGTTAAGTAGTACGAACACACAAATAGAAAAGGTAATGGTTCAAATTAATAATATACATAGTGTTTCCACAAGAAAAGAAAACCTTTCACGTATGATATTGGTCTCTAAGATTATTAAGCTGCAAGAGAAGCTAAGCTTTCACACACAATGTTGATATTTTCTGCACGTGTTACACTTTAAGATACATCACACAAATGTGCCAGTAAAATTTTTAACGACTACATAAATGTCTGGTCTTCTGGGCTAGAAATTATTCTAAATGATCAGCCTCAAAGAGTTGATTTTTGAATGAGAGTGATTTAAGAAATTCATCGTACATTCGAGTGCAGAGTTCATCTTGCATAAAAGGAAATTTACTTTGACAGTAACGCTTTTCAAACAACCATTCAGAATATTTTTCCGCAACCTGTTAGAAATAGGTTTGCTTCAGCAGTTGCCAGAGAGTGCCAGATAACACGTGTCACTGTGCTTATTAAAAGATCTTACATTATGTCACAAAAGAAACAAAAAATTAGAGGATACTCCAAGATCATGGGAGTTTTGTGAGCCATACTAAAATGCATAATTAGGCTTTAAGTGCACATTAGTATGTCCAAATTTGGACGTAAATTTTCTTGGAGTATCAGTACTGTATTACCTCATGTTTGGTTATTTATTATGGCATAATGCCATACATGCTAGAAGATGAAAAAGTGCACTTGAAATTCAGCGAACAGTTGAAACTAGCCAATATTGTGGAATTGAACACACTGCCTCTGCAGGAAAGATTAATAAAAGTCAAATTTCTTTAACAAACCGACAAAAATAACTTAATTGTACTGCAAGGCGATTAATGCTTGCTGTCAGTACGTAGAAATAAAATCTGAAACTAATAACATATTTTAGCCTTCCGTAATTATGTGAATCTATTTTAATTCACTTGATAGCTCCCGGCCACAGAAATCCGTTTTGTTTTCATTTGACGTGAGAGCAATAAACGAAGAGGAAACAGAAAAATCACTTAACATAAACACGGGTCACGCGGAGACTACTACCTCCCCACTACAACTCAGACTGCTCTGTGCACCAGGTCTGGATCTACAATATTCCCAAACTGGGGCAATATTAGATAGTGGCGCTCCGCCTCCCCGAGCGTTTGAGGTAGGAAGCCAAAAGTGTCGCTCCCCCTCCCCGAGCGTTTGAGGTAGGAAGCCAAAACTGTAAAAAATTGACTTTTCAAAAATATCTTCATTTTGTAGTGCACATCTTCCTGAAGATGTCTGATACATAAAACATCTATGTTCGAGGGAACGTAAGATGTTATTTCGTCGTAAGTGCGCCAAAGTGCAGTGCCACGTCTCTTCACACAGCATTCTTCCATTGCACATCTCTGTATTTCAGCCTGTGGAATTCAAACGTGTAATATTTTGTAATGGGTGCCATCAAACTATATTCAGGCCAGAGGAAATTAAAAATGTCCTGTGGTGCCTCTCCTGCTCCCAGTCAGCCAGTTTTACATCCTGCACCTCTTTTTTTTAAAAAAAAGAAAATAAATAAATAAATAAAAATAAAAAAAAACTCAGAATTAATACTGGCTGGGATTATTTGTAACCAGCAGAACAAGAACTTTTCAGAAAATTTGCCGTCTTTACTGCCTATTAGCTAATAACTTGCTGTTTTGTGTGACGTAAAATTAAATATAGGATACATAAAACCAGTACAGACAAGCAAGACAGTACAAATTTCTTCAATCCTTAAGCCCTTGCATTTTTTCTCTCTATCTTGCCACTGCTTTATATGGCGTACTTTCCTTTCTGGGAAAGGATCTATAACCTCACCAAAGTTCATCGACGTTTTGCTACATGAAAAAACAAAATGTCGTTTTCTAATACTAGAAAAGCTGTTAATACAAACAGTACCCAAGACTGGTGTGGTTCCTCGATCTGATTACGTGTATTTTGTCATTGTCTGAAATGAAATAGGCCTGCCTAATATTGCAGCAATTGTTACACACACCAAATAAACGAGACTGTTTTGGCACAAATTCACGAAGTACCAATATCAAATGCGTATTGCGCCTACTACAAGCAAAAAGTTTTATGTTAGGAAACAGTTTCACATTTAATTCATACTCTCTAGCTTCTGAAGCATGAGATCGAAAAGTGGTAGTACAAAATTTTTATATAAATTTGGAATCGTCGCATTCTTCCATAATTTGTGTGCGTCCCCGTTTCTTCTCCTTCCTTGTCTAACAAACAATCTTGTCATCACTAATTCTGTAACTATTCCTGCCAGTGTCAAAACTTATTCTCTTGGTTAACTTCACTAACCCTGCCACAATCACCGGTTTAGTTGTCCCACATTCATTCTCTGGTTAGGCTTTATTACGTGTTCGTACAACGCGTTTTCTGCACTACTCCCAGAATAGAACTTCAGCGGCTGCTAGTCATGGACTGTATAACTGGCCCTTACTAGTGTAGCGGTCTGGTCAAAAATTTCATCGTCTTGGATACACGGAGAAGATAATACGTAATCTTTGTTACCTGTTATTTCTGTTAGTCGTTTATTTCCACTCCGGTAGTCTGATTCTATGGATTTCGCTAGTAATTATAACAACGCTGATCATTTGCAAACCCAGTCAACCACATGAACAGCGATTGGCATTCACATGTTCGGCTTTATTCCGCTCAGCTCGTATAGCACCGTCCCCTTTTGTCTGCAGGAAAGTTTATTTCTAGATGCAATGGGGATTCCCCTGGCAGAGACTTCACGTACACTATGCATGTATTCAACGATCAACTTATGATTCATTCAGAAATCAACTTAGAATTTGTTCAAAACTGTTCAAAAACCAACAGTGACGTGGTTCAAAATTATATGAATAATCAATAGACCAATGTGTGCTGGATGCTAGGCACTTTGTGACACAAGGTCTTTCTCCTTCCTGAAATTGCCGCCCAGGGCAGACACCCCGGTTTGTCTCCGTCTCCTAGTTCCGACCCTGTTGCGCATACGTGAATCTGGCAGCTTAGGCACACCAGAAAAATTTTTTCGGATAGCATCTGGCTGCTTACTGCTATTGCTTATACTGCCACACTTCTGTAGCCAGAAGCGGGAGAAGGTACTACTCATACGCAACTCAACTGCACATGTGCATGAGCTCACTCGCAACCACTCAAATGAATCTAAACAGTGGTGACGTCACGCTCATCGGAGCCAATTTGTTGTTATGAAGCTTTGCATAGTCTTTCTAAAGCCTTTGACACATTCTGCTGTCGGCAGACGCTTGTATGAGCACTGTGTTTTGTTGTTGTGTGTGGTGCATTTCCTTTGCAACTTAAGTTTCATTTTCTTTTTTTTCTCTCGTTCATGTTTTATTGCTGCATTATTATTCTGCAGTAGGGAGATACAGTAATATCCTTTGTTAGAGAATTGGTTCTTACCAGTCAAAGTTAAAAAATTTAATTGAAAACTAAGACAATGAAAAATTCCTGGAATTCTAAAAATTCCCGGATTTTTCCCGGTTCTCTCCCGGATGAAAAAATTCCCAAGTTTTTCCCGGATCTCCCGGGTCATATACACCCTGATAACCTGTCCCGTTTATATTACTAAGATTAGATCTATATGCATATTATTAATTCCTTATCAATGTGTTACTTCAATCTTTACTTAGTTATAACATGTAAGAGACGTAATCTTAAACTCATAGGTCTAGCTTAACCAAAACCTTGCTCTCTTTCTACCACATCCTCTATCTCTGAATAGCAACCCCCACCCCCCACTCCTTGGTGGAGGAAATCATTGGTATCATTTATACATGAGGGTACGTTCCAAGTAAAACTAACCTTACATCCGATCTTATAATCCTGAAATCCAGCAGGATCTTCAGTCGCTCAACAAATCCTTAGGCTCATCACAGAACCTCTCCCGAGAGTCCATCTCTCTGGTCACCCCTACCTCTCCCCACATTCTACATGCTTCCTAAAGTCCATAAACTCTATCACCCAGGATGCCCCATTGTGGTCGGTTACTGTGCCCCAATGAGAGAATCTCTGCTCTCTTAGACCAACACCTTCAACCTATTACCCGGAACTTACCCTCCTATATAAAAGATACCAACCATTTCCTCCACCAACTCTCCACAGTTCCTGTCCCTTTACCACACAGTGCCCTGCTCATCACTATTGATGCCACCTCCCTTCACACTAACATTCCTAATGCCCATAGCCTTACTGCTATTGAACACTACGTTTCCCAAGGCCCGGCACGATTCCAAACTAACAACATTCTTCCTAGTCGCCATGACCAACTACAACCTCACCCACAATTAGTTCTCCTTTGAAGGCATTACCACAAACAAGTCCAAGGTATGGCTATGGGCACCCACATGGCACCATCCCATGTCAACCTACTCATGGGCCGTCTAGAGGAATCCTTCCTAAACACTTACAATCCTAAACATGGCTTACATTCATTGAAGACATCTTTGTGATTTGGATCAAGGCTGACGGCACCTTATCCACATTCCTCCAGAACCTCAACAACTTCTACCCCATTTGCTTCACCTTGTCCTACTCAAACCAACAAGCCACCTTCCTAGATGTTGACCTCCACCTCAAAGATGGCTGCATTACTACCTCCGTCCATCAAACTACTAACCATCAGCAATACCTCCACTTTGACAACTGCCACCCGTTCCATACCAAGAAGTCCCTTCCATACAGCCTAGTCACCCGCGGTCATCCCATCTGCAGTGACAAGCGGTCCCTCTCGAAATATACCGAGGGTCTCACTGAAGCCTTGTTGTTGTTGTTGTGGTCTTCAGTCCTGAGACTGGTTTGATGCAGCTCTCCATGCTACTCTATCCTGTGCAAGCTTCTTCATCTCCCAGTACCTACTGCTACCTACATCCTTCTGAATCTGCTTAGTGTATTGACCTCTTGGTCTCCCTCTACGATTTTTACCCTCCACGCTGCCCTCCAATGCTAAATTTGTGATCCCTTGATGCCTCAAAACATGTCCTACCAACCGATCCCTTCTTCTAGTCAAGTTGTGCCACAAACTTCTCTTCTCCCCAATCCTATTCAATACCTCCTCATTAGTTACGTGATCTACCCACCTTATCTTCAGCATTCTTCTGTAGCACCACATTTCAAAAGCTTCTATTCTCTTCTTGTCCAAACTGGTTATCGTCCATGTTTCACATCCATACATGGCTACACTCCATACAAATACTTTCAGAAACGACTTCCTGACACTTAAATCTATACTCGATGTTAACAAATTTCTCTTCTTCAGAAACGATTTCCTTGCCATTGCCAGTCTACATTTTATATCCTCTCTACTTCGACCATCATCAGTTATTTTGCTCCCTAAATAGCAAAACTCCTTTACTACTTTAAGTGTCTCATTTCCTAATTTAATCCCCTCAGCATCACCCGATTTAATTTGACTACATTCCATTATCCTTGTTTTGCTTTTGTTGATGTTCATCTTATATCCTCCTTTCAAGACACTGTCCATTCCGTTCAACTGCTCTTCCAAGTCTTTTGCTGTCTCTGACAGAATTACAATGTCATCGGCGAACCTCAAAGTTTTTACTTCTTCTCCATGAATTTTAATACCTACTCCGAATTTTTCTTTTGTTTCCTTTACTGCTTGCTCAATATACAGATTGAATAACATCGGGGAGAGGCTACAACCCTGTCTCACTCCTTTCCCAACCACTGCTTCCCTTTCATGCCCCTCGACTCTTATAACTGCCATCTCGTTTCTGTACAAATTGTAAATAGCCTTTCGCTCCCTGTATTTTACCCCTGCCATCTTCAGAATTTGAAAGAGAGTATTCCAGTTAACGTTGTCAAAAGCTTTCTCTAAGTCTACAAATGCTAGAAACGTAGGTTTGCCTTTTCTTAATCTTTCATCTAAGATAAGTCGTAAGGTTAGTATTGCCTCACGTGTTCCAACATTTCTACGGAATCCAAACTGATCTTCCCCGAGGTACGCTTCTACCAGTTTTTCCATTCGTCTGTAAAGAATTCGCGTTAGTAGTTTGCAGCTGTGACTTATTAAACTGATTGATCGGTAATTTTCACATCTGTCAACATCTGCTTTCTTTGGGATTGGAATTACTATATTCTTCTTGAAGTCTGTGGGTATTTCACCTGTCTCATACATCTTGCTCACCAGATAGTAGAGTTTTGTCATGACTGGCTCTCCCAAGGCCATCAGTAGTTCTAATGGAATGTTGTCTACTCCCGGGGCCTTGTTTCGACTCAGGTCTTTCAGTGCTCTGTCAAACTCTTTACGCAGTATCTCATCTCCCATTTCATCTTCATCTACATCCTCTTCCATTTCCATAATACTGTCCTCAAGTACATCGCCCTTGTATAAACCCTCTATATACTCCTTCCACCTTTCTGCCTTCCCTTCTTTGCTTAGAACTGGGTTGCCATCTGAGCTCTTGATATTCATACAAGTGGTTCTCTTCTCTCCAAAGGTCTCTTTAATTTTCCTGTAGGCAGTATCTATCTTACCCCTAGTGAGACAAGCCTCTACATCCTTACATTTGTCCTCAAGCCATCCCTGCTGAGCCATTTTGCACTTCCTGTCGATCTCATTTTTGAGACGTTTGTATTCCTTTTTGCCTGCTTCATTTACTGCATTTTTATATTTTCTCCTTTCATCAATTAAATTCAATATTTCTTCTGTTACCCAAGGATTTCTATTAGCCCTCGTCTTTTTACCTACTTGATCGTCTGCTGCCTTCACTACTTCATCCCTCAGAGCTACCCATTCTTCTTCTACTGTATTTCTTTCCCCCATTCCTGTCAATTGTTCCCTTATGCTCTCCCTGAAACTCTCTACAACCTCTGGTTCTTTCAGTTTATCCAGGTCCCATCTCCTTAAATTCCCACCATTTTGCAGTTTCTTCAGTTTCAATCTGCAGTTCATAACCAATATATTGAGGTCAGAATCCACATCTGCACCTGGAAATATCTTACAATTTAAAACCTGGTTCCTAAATCTCTGTCTTACCATTATATAATCTATCTGATACCTTTTAGCATCTCCAGGATTCTTCCAGGTATACAACCTTCTTTTATGATTTCCATACAGCCTAGTCACCCGTGGTCATCCCATCTGCAGTGACAAGCGGTCCCTCTCGAAATATACCGAGGGTCTCACTGAAGCCTTCACAAATCGTAATTACTCTCCCACCATCCGGCCACAGAGGAGTAATCTGCTTGTAACTCAGTACCACCCAGGACTGGAGCAAACTGAATTACTTTCTCCGCCAGGGTTTCGACTACCTCTTGTCGTGCTCTGAAATGAGAAATGTCCTTCCTACTATCCTTCCCACCCCTCCCGCAGTGTTATTCCGTTGTCCACTGAACCTACACAATATACTCGTCCATCCCTACACAACCATTGCTCCCAACCCCTTACCTCATGGGTCATACCTCTGTAATAGACCTAGATGCAAGACAACACACGTGACCTACAAGCTTAGCTGCAACCACTGTGATGCATTCTATGTCGGGCACAACAACCAACTAGCTGTATGTCCGCATGAATGGCCACCAACAAACTGTGGCCAAGAAACAAGTGGATCACCCTGATGCTGAGCACACTGCCAAACATGACATCCTTCAGTTCAATGACTTCTTCATAGTTTGTGCCATATGGATCCTTCCCACTGACACCGGCTTTTCTGAACTGCACAGGTGGGAACTTTCCCTGCAATATATCCTACTTTCCCGTAACCCTCTGGGCCTCGACCTTCATTAGACATTGTCCTCTCCCATCCAGCCCCTTCTTTGTTGCCATTCCAGCACCATACACCCAGTCTTTTACTTCTCTCCTTTCTCGCTATTCCCCTCCCCACCTCTCCATTGTCCTCCGCTAACCTCCCAACTGCACATAGCTGCCCTACCCTCTTTCCACCTCGTCCCTGTGTGCTCCCCAACAGCAAGTCACTGTCCGCCAGCCCCATCCTACTATTCCTCCCCCTCCCCACCCCAACCTCCTCCTTGCTCCCACCCAGTCACCACTCCCATCGTGCACTGCTGCTGCTGCTCGCAGTGTGGCCTTAGCATCTCCGCTATATGGTGAGTAGCAACTTTCCTTTTCACAATATTGGATTTTGTTTGATTTAACAAAGTAAATTGTTATTTATATTTAAAAACAAAGAAGATGTGACTTACCAAACGAAAGCGCTGGCAGGTCGATAAACACACAAACAAACACAAACATACACACAAAATTCTAGCTTTCGCAACCAATGGTTGCTTCGTCAGGAAAGAGGGAAGGAGAGGGAAAGACGAAAGGATGTGGGTTTTAAGGGAAAGGGTAAGGAGTCATTCCAATCACGGGAGCGGAAAGACTTACCTTAGGGGGAAAAAAGGACACACACACACACACACACACACACACACACACACACACACCGGTAAGTCTTTCCGCTCCCGGGATTGGAATGACTCCTTACCCTCTCCCTTAAAACCCACATCCTTTCATCTTTCCCTCTCCTTCCCTCTTTCCTGACGAAGCAACCATTGGTTGTGAAAGCTAGGATTTTGTGTGTACGTTTGTGTTTGTTTGTGTGTCTATCGACCTGCCAGCACTTTCGTTTGGTAAGTCACATCTTCTTTGTTTTTAGATATATTTTTCCCACATGGAATGTTTCCCTCTATTATATTCATATCATTAAATTGTTATTTAGGTATACATTATGACACTGTTTACAACAAAATTTTTGCACTAATGTTTTCACCAAATCAACTGATTACAAAAGTGTGTACAAAGTATAAGTTACATAAATTTCACAAGAAAGAATTTTTGTACCACTGGAGATATTTACATAAACATATCTATTCATCCCCACAACCAAAGATCTCGCTAATGTTTTATAACTTTCACTGAAATAAGGGTTTTTTTTTTTTTTGTTTTTTTTTGCACCCATTAGTTTCTACAGGCCATCTTTGTTGACCCGGCTTTTACGAAGTGTAATGGTTTGTAGGTCACTTACCACTACAGAATAAGAAGCCTGTGACCAATGGAGGTACTAAGTTTTAGTTGTTTCACTTTCACATTTAAATTTAATCTTTAGTCAGAAGACTTCACAGAGCCACATTCTGGAATACTGTTTTGTTCTTCTCTACATGAGTCTGGCCCAGGTTACCCAAACATCTTAAAAAACATACATGCCACATTAACCCACATAAATTCACCTGATGGAGATTTAAACCTCCGAAACGCATTGTGGAAAATAAACAAACACTGGCTAGTACTTATAACAATAAACTTCTTATTTCATTTGATATCAGTAAGAGTCATGGTAAAGCCTAATTTAAAACATTCACATTTAAAGTAAAATGTAGCTGTCTTGAATGTCTTTCTGAGGCATCAATGAATGTTTTAATTTGGTACTGGCTAAAAATTTGGTTGGCAAAAATTTCAGAAGAAGACCATGGCTACACTATAGTAAACAGATTCAAGAGTATGTTGGTTGTAATATACATGGAGACATATAGTGACTTGCACAGAACAGACTCATATGGAAAGCTGTTTTAGTAGCCTGTAATGAAGAATACTAGAATGTTTGCTACAACCACTACCTATTCCTTTTTCTCTCTCGTGTAAACACAGTGTCACTGACTCCCTGGACAAGTCTTCAATCCGATTTCTTGGGTAATACAATATTATAAAAACTACCATAACTTAAATTCTTTTTTAACGTTCCAGCAGATTTGATACCATTTGTGTGACATAAGACTGAAAAATACGAGGGTCACTCCAAAAGAAATGCACACTGTTTTTGTAAAAACACAGTTTTCATTCTGCATGTGTGAAAGTTTTACAGTGTGTACATACATCCTTCCCACTTCTTTTCAAACTTAGTTCAACCTGTTGACTTGAGTGGTGCCGTCACAGCATCTCTTCAAGATTGCTGCTACACTTGACGTTCGTCAGAAGCAATGTGCTGTCATAGAATTCCTGTGCTGTGAAAACGAGACAGTGGGAAACATCCACAACAGGTTGAGAAAGGTGTATGGAGATGCTGCTGTCGATCGCAGTACAGTTAGTCGGTGTGCAAGTAGGTTACGTGATGAAAGCAGGCACGGCAATATAGAGGATTGTCCTCGCAGCGGCAGGCCTCGTACTGCACACACTCCAGACAATGTGCAGAGAGTGAACGAATTGGTGACTGCTGACAGATGCATCATAGTTAACGAATTGTCACGCTACGTAGGGATAGGGGAAGGAAGTGTTTGCAGAATACTGAAAGTGTTGGCTTTAAAAAAATGTTTGTGCCAGGTGGGTTCCCAGGATGTTGACAGTGGCTCACTAAGAAACAAGAAAAACGGTATGCAGTGAACTTTTGGAATAGTACAAGAATGGTGGAGATGAATTTCTTGGAAGAATTGTGACAGGTGATGAAACATGGCACCATCATTTTTCAGCAGAGATGAAGAGGCAATCAATGGAGTGGCATCATGCAAATTCATCCAGGGGGGGGGGGATCAAAACCACACCTTCTGCTGGAAAAGTTGTGGCTACAGTGTTTTTCGATTCCAAAGGACTCTTGCTTGTGGACATCACGCCAAGTGGAAGCACTATGTGACGACACTGAAGAAACTTTAAGCTCGACTCGTTCGTATTCGACCACATCGGCAAAAGCAGGATGTTTTGCTGTTGCACGACAATGTCCGGCCACATCAGTCAAAAAAACCATGGAAGCGATCAGAAAACTCGGATGGACAACACTGAAACACCCGCCTTACAGTCCTGACCTGGCTCCATGTGACTATCATCTCTTTGGCAAACTGAAACTCTCTCTTCATGGAACAAGGTTTGAAGATGATGACTCCCTTGTGCGCGCTGCCAAACAGTGGCTCCAACAGGTTGGTCCAGAATTTTACCGTGCGGGTATACAGGCGCTGGTCCCAAGATGGCGTAAGGCAGTTGAGAGGGATGGAAATTATGTGGAGAAATGAAAATATTGTTCCTAAAGGATGTATCTACACACTGTAAAACTTTCAAACATGTAGAATAAAAGATGGATTTTTAAAAAAATAGTGTGCATTTCTTTTGGAGTGACCCTAGTACAATAAAAGAACTTTGCTTATAGGACAGGCACTTTCTACCTCTAAGGCAATATACCTAGTCTGTTATTTGCACTTGCTGTCACGCAAAAATTCTTGCATTATGACCAGCTTGCAACACCTCTCCACCACCTTGCAAAACACCCCTCCCCCCCCCCTCCTCTGCTACTTACAATCACACAATGGAAAACAAATCTGGCAACCCAAAAACTTATGGACAGAAAATGCTTCCATGCTTAACAAATGTCCTGAAGGGGTCAGTTCAAAGCAAAAGATGCAGCAACAACCAGTACACTGTTTCACCTTCCTTTACACAAAGACACCACAACTGATTGTTCTCGGGAAAAAGAAGGATCTCACATTTAATTATTAGCAAAATTTTAAACACCTTAGGTTTTTAGTTAAAAAAAATGAACCCACCACCAGTTTTTTACTTTTCTTGGGTCTTTTGAAATACCTTGATTATTCCAAGCAAATTACTACCTTAAATTGCCAAATTTCTTAATGTGTGTTCTCTGTTTCCCCTGTCTTTCACTAGCTGTTTTACACTGCTGCCTCAGCCCTAAATGGTATCTTGTCATTCAAAATTTATTTTCCCTGTTCCTGATTCCAATGAGTTAGATAATAACAGTGACTGTGTGGTTACAGTAGACTGTTCCAAGGTAGATCTGTAGCTATCTGTCTTTTATATATATAAAAAAAGATCAGAGACAGGGAGGTGGAGACAGTAACAAATTACAGAGGCAAAGAGAAAACAATCAGTACTGTTCGGTTTATTCTATTCATAAATTATTACAAGTTCTCTAATAAAAGGATTAATTACCCCTACAAAAACATTATTTCACCTTTCAATTATTTGTTTTTTTGGAAAACCTAGTGGAGTAAGCAATGATTTTAACTTTCAAAATTAATATTGCACTAATAAATTTATACCCCAAAAGGATCACTGGAATGTTTTCTAACTACACACAAAATATTTCAGTAATTCTATCACTACACCTGACTTCCATGACAAGTCAGCTTGCACGTATATTCACCTATGCACCAAGAAATTACTGGATGTAACCTGTATAAGATTCAGTCGCGTGGGGCCTCAACCCCGACAATGGCTAACAAAGGGTGTGCTGTATATGTGCTGCACAGGTGAGAATACAGCGTAACTAAACAAGCACCTTCATATTAACCACACAAACTTATGCAATATGGGGAATTTAAATGAATTTTCAGACAGAAGAACTGCTGGCTTCTCTTTTGCTCCCAATGGCTGAAAGGTCAGATAATGATATGCCATACAGTCTAGTTATGAAGGCTTAGCTTGAATATACTCTAGTGTATGCAATCCATTCCTGATTTGAAGCTTGACACTGCATGTGCCACATTACATGAGCCGTTGTGATGGTTCCGAACTCACAGTGTGTGGATCACTTCCTGACAAGCTGAGATCAACCTTAAACTCAAACCAAAGGAACTCCTGTTTATCCTCTACCTTTACTTTTTTTTCTTTTTCCTATAAGTCTTTTGGATAAGGGTATCAGACAGGCTTTGAGTGAAACTAGGAGCCTGGACCTGCAAACCTGTGTCAGCACATCATTAATGTCATTTATAGCAACCTGATGTACAAAACTGCTGTTAGCAATTCAGGGCATAACAATGTGTTTAAAAAATGCTTCCAATCTTTCAATGCACAAATAACTATTTTTTTTTGAAAATACAGATACAGTTCCACAAAAAAGGAAACATGTATGAGTAGGTACAAATAGCAAATGGAAATACAGGAACTTTTTCCCCAAGGGTTTATAGCCCATCAACAGATACAAATAAAAAAAAGCTGAATACACATGTCTAAAAAATTACAAGTGTATATTATCAATTCTTTCTGCAAATTGTCTTAATTCCTGGGTCTGAAATTCAGATACATCTAATTACCCTACACTTCCTTCATCAAAACACAAATCGATTGAAAATAACCATGTGCATATGTTTCTGCTAACCTGCAGTGCATAAACAGATATGTTTTATTTTTTTTTTAACTGTCAATTTTTTCATGTTAATTAAAGATATTGACTATGAAAGAATACGAGGGTGAGACAAATGAAAACCTTAAATTTGTAATAACAAATTGAAATTTTGCAACGTTGTCCTGTAAGTTGGTAAGTGTGCTACAAACAGCATGCAGAATGGCCTGTAGGTGGCAGCATAGTGCTGATGTACACATACCGTCGCAGTATCAGTATAAAGACGACCACCCCACTTGTGACTTGCACCAGGGAAGAACAGCGTTCTGTTATTTGGTTTTGAGTAGTGAAGGTGTAAAATCTATTGAAATTCATCGATGAATGAAGGTTCAGTACAGTGATGCATGTTTGTCACAGCAGCAAGTCTACGAATGGAGTAGGAAGTTCGCAAATGGTGTGACTTCAGTGGATGACGCTCCTTATCCAGGTCAGGCACAACGAGTTGTGACTCCACAGAACAATGCAGCAGTTGAAGCATTAGTGAAGGAAAACCGCCAAGTGACACTGAATTACATTGCAGGATGTTTACAGATTAGTCATGGGTCAGCACACCACACTGTGCATGATGTGCTCCAGTTTCACAAAGTGTCTTCAAGATGGCTGCCACGACAACTGACTCCTGAAATGAGAGAAGGATGTGTAGATGCTTGTGAAGAACTTCCTTGGCACTTTGAATGAGAAGGTGATGGCTTCCTTGCAAGAACCGTTACTGTGGACGAAACCTGGGTTCACTTCCACCAACCAGAAACAAAGAGAGCGAGCAAGAAATGGCAACATTCCTCATCATCAAAACCAAAGAAGTTTTGAACAGAACGATCAGCAGGGAAGGTTATGCTGACACACTTATGGGACGGAGAAGGCATCATTTTGGAGCATTACATGCCTAGAGGGACCATTATCACCAGTGCATCAAACACAGATCTCCTAAAAACTCACCTGCGGCCTGCAATCAAATCAAAGTGACATGGATTGCTGTCAGCAATAGTCCTTTAGCAACATGACAATGCAAGGCCCACACTGCACGTACAACAGTAGCAACAATCACAGAGCTGCATTTTGGGTCTCTTCCTCATCCACCATACTTACTAGACCTTGCCCTAAGTGATTTCCATATGTTTGAACCACTCAAAGACGCAATGGGAGGAAAGAAGTTCCGTTCTGAAGAAGAGGTACGCCACGCGGTGCAAGAGTCATTGCACCGACTACCAAAAGAATTTTTTTCTAAAGGAATTTATGCACTTTGTAAGCGCTGGAGGACTTGCATTGAGTGTGGGGGAGATTATGTTGAAAAGTGATACAGCTTTGTACCACTCCTGACAATAAATAATATTTAAAAAAATATTTAAGCTTTTCATTTGACTCACCCTCATAGTTTAAACACAAAAGTGTCTCTCAGATATCCCACAAAAAGATATATCATTCCAGATACTTGGTACAGTGAGGTGCCCAAATATTATAGCTACCTTCTTTGCACTTCCAGCTGTTTTTAGTTATTCCGTTCAGTTTATTGCCTAGATGCATTGGTGCATCAAAGCAATTTGGGAAGTATATTGTTTCATGGAGTAGCTGTCCCCTCTCCATAGGCCACATCTGAGTATCTGTCTGTCTTTGAGCTGGATGTCTTCCTGTGTTTTTACAGCAGAGTAGTACCTTTATATATGTAGAGCAATTACAGTCACAATAATGACATTACATAAAAAGGACCTCATGATCATTCATGAGCATCTCTTGCAGTGTTCTGATACACCTGTTTAGAAGTATAAAAACTTTTCTTAAAATGTCTGGTTGTGCAATTCCCATTACTTGTTAATTTTTATTTACAGGTATGACCTATCTACTTTCAAAACGTGGATGTTCTTTGGGAAATACAAATTTGGGATGAAAGGACAGGCCAATAATTAACCTTTTTCCAATCCAATTTTTTTTATTCACTGCATTCTCCCCAACTCTTCATTTATTTTACATGGCAAAGTACGTAAGGCATTACGGGTTATTATGTACTTGTTTTAAAAAATAAAATGCAATATAAGGTCATGTGAAATTTTTTTTATTTTACAATAGTTTTTGAAACTACACTGGTGTTTCTTATGGTTGTTAATATTTTTTCTGTATGGTACTTCTTAAAAAAAATATATGGTACTTCTGAAAACAGTTGCCCGGGTGAATTCCAGGCATCCTCTTGCATGTTTTCCAGTACAAATTGTTTCTCTTCTTTCTCCTTGCATTTGCTGCAATCCACGAAACCTTTCTTTCTTTCATCTTTTTTTGCATTATAAAATGCATCTCAACTACATGTATTCCAAAACAACAGTGGGTATCAGGAGCTACACAGGTTCTTTCTTCCTATAACCAGTGATCAATCAGGTTTGAGGAGCAAAGAATGCACTCAATTTATTCATTACCCTCGTCAGGGGATGAAAGAAACAATTTTCATCTCACTGTGAAAGGCAACTCATATTCAACAAATTTCGACTTCAAATCACATGCAAAATGCATAACTGTACATGTTAGACTAAATTTCATTTTGTGCAATTCCTGGGCAAGTTGAGGGCTTGCACAAAACCTGTCAATAAAAATGTGACTGCCTGAACCACCTGCAGAAACTAGCAATTGCTGTGCCAAATGAAACACTGTTCGACTTGTGAAAGGTAAATCTGGATGAATCAGACTTTCTGTAGTTGTCTTTCATAGTATGGAAAATGAGGAAAAAATGTAACCATTTTCTGAATCACGGAGACAGAAAATGTGTAAATCCTACTTTGTAGGCTTCTTTGGATTGTAGCAGTTTAACTGAATTCTTCCTTATTCTGAATTAGGATTTAAATCCTACGGTGCTCTCATCTATGGCCACATTTCTTATTGGTATGTGAAGTTATTTGCATTTACCATAAATATAATCATTAACATTCTCAACTTTGATCCCTCTTGTACGTTGACACCTTTCAGTTGTGGCAGGTGGAACTAAACAGAGCATCCAAAATATTTGCTGTTTCTAATTGTGGGAATTTTAATTAGACTAGCAGAAATCACTTTTCCTGCTTTCTATAATAACACAATATTTCAAAGCAACGAAAATATTGCAAATAAGCACTACTCATTTTCAAAAACAATTTTATTTAAAATCAAAAATTGTAGCACTGATGCTATGGCAAACTAATATGCAAGTTTTTTTTACCTAGATATTAGTTAAACATGAAAACACCAAGATGGAACAAATACCGAAAAACACTAGTTATTCGGAATTACAACAACAGTATTGGTTTTAACCAATCAGTTTTTCCCATCCCTACTGGGGGTTATAATTCAAGTGCAGCTACTCATGGAGGTCTAGTGTGGGCTGTAATCATTGCATGGAAGTGAAACTTTGTCAATATGCTAATGTGTTAACAAATAACCGATTTACGCTGGAAAAAAATTAGTCCCGATTTTGACCACCAGTTGCAAATCCGGTGCTTTACAGCATTTGTACGGCAGGATGATGACAACACTGTCATTTGCCAAGCCACAACATGAGTGAAAAGTATGGCTATCCAGAAGAGGGACCGTTCGCTAGAGTATCACTGAAAGGTCTAAGGAGAGGCCCAATTTCATTAAATGGTTTCAAGATGACACTGAAATTTGAAAACATGGTGAATTTGGTGTGTCATCTGGAAGAGGAAGGCATCCTAACCCAGTGGAAGTTATTGATGAGGTTGTTGTTACTGTAATTAACCATGCCGTACATCTCATGATCCACAGCAATATTCTGAATTTGATATTTGATTTCTGGCACAGATCAAAGTTGTATAATGTGGCCGGAGGATACGGTCATATGATTTTTGGTTCATACATCTGCGATGCATATATGTGACCATATCAATTTCTGGAGTCAGTGCATCTTTACGCAAAGAAAAATTATTTTATTCAGAGATGCCAGACATGGATTGCAGTTTTAAGCAAGCACCGGGCGAGCCTGTGACTTGTGGACTGGACAACAGAGAGCAGAGCAGGCTGTGTAGCAAGAACTTAGTGCATACTAGATGTCCACTGCAAGTGTGGTAAGTGCTACTACAGCATCGTCTGGGTGATGGGTCAGTGGCCCAGAGGTTGCTGTTTAGCCAGCAGATGGCAGGAACACATCACATCGGAACTAGTGCCTGGCATTCCTGGTGATTTTGGTGAGCATCAGCATTCAGTTTGGAATTTGAACTGGGTCATTAGTCTTGGCTGGAACAATAATTCATCTGTCTGTGATCGACTCGTCGTGTGTAGGTTCATCCTGTAAATGAACTGTTTTCAGTTAACAATTCTTGGGAGCATTTTTTCTATTTCCTCTAGGACACATCATATTGTATGTTGGGCTTACCATTGACTGTAGTGTCACGAAATTGTACCCTGGCTGTGTTCTGCAAATTTCCAGGTATGTGCGGCTAATGGGATGCTTTCTGTTGTAGACCTTCTGGGGTGTGTAAATCATGTTGAACTATGTGCATGATATTCTACAAAAGTGATGTAAGCTTCAGGACACTTTGTGATTGTGGATTCATGTCCTCAGGTTCCACTGGTCGAAATTTGCATGAAAGGGAGTCAATTAATTTCTGTGATTACACAGCTGTCGATCAATCCCACTGACATTTAACTGTATTATTCCAAATTGGCTCATGTTCAAGAGGCAGGGCGAACATATAAAGTGAGCCACTGATGAAAGGTTGATTGTGTGTGGCCACATTAGTGCATGTTATACTTCAGTGAACTGCAATTAAATTTGTTAATGGTTCTTCTGTAACTACCATAACTTTGGTTTTCTGAGCTGGATTGGTTGAACTGACGTTAAGTCATTCACATGTCAGCATCACTATGGCCAGTTATGGTGCACATGAACGAGTTTCTGAGCTTAACCTTATTTGATTTAAAAAGGATACCTTGGACGATTTAAAATTTTTAAAGTTACTGGTCATAATGTTTAAATAAAAAGGAAACTTGGGCAATTTAACTTCAATGAAATACCTTGGATTATTGTAATTTATTTTAAAGGCTATTGGTTCTAATGTTAAAGGGAAAGGAAATTTTGGATAATTTAGAATTTCAGTTAATTACATTTAAATACTGAATAATCTTACATTCTATTTAAAAAAAAAAAATTAAAAAAAATTGCACGATTTTAATGTTTCAAGGATTATTGGTTTTAATGTTTTAAGAAAAAGAAAGTATGAATTTTCTGCATACCTATGTAAACTAAGTAAACCAATAAATGTTCAGCTGCTGTGCTCAGCCATTTAGTACACCAGAACCGTTGTGTTCTAGCTTGACCAGCTCCAAAGGTTACCTTTCCCTTTCGAATCCCTAAGAGAAGGTATCACTGGGCAGTATTCTATGGAGCGACAAGGAACACTTAATGCTACAGAATGCGGTGTATGCATAGAACTGGTGAATTTGGGTACAGTTAAACCGTGTGTTCTGCACAAAGAGCCATTGCATTTGCCTTATGTGACTCTGTGGTGTGTATGCACAAGCATCTTTATTCTCAGTCAGTTGTTCTTTAAGGAGAATACATCTAGAAGGCCTGTCAGGTCTGCCATGACATCTGCACGTCATTGTAACCTCCTTGTACAAACATGAATCCTGCCATGGAAGAGCACAACTGTGTGGAAACCGCTGTTTTCATTCAAGATGGGAAATACCTCAGGTCGCTCAACCAGTGAAAGAACTGTTTAATGCAACCTTCCACAAATGTGTTATATCCAACAGTTTTCCAGATGCATGGTCAGCTAGATCACCTGATTTGACTCCATGTGACGTTTGACTCTTAGGACATCTAAAAGAATATATTTGGTCTCTACCAGATCTGAAGGGCAGTATATAGTGACATTTTGCTCGAATTCCACCAGAACTGCTTTGAGACACTGTTGATCACGTCATTTTACGGATGCAGTACCTCATTGATGTCTCCAGTGTTCATACTGAGTAAACTGTGTAAGAGGTGGTTAATAATACGAGGGTGGGAACTTTAATACTGGCAACTATTTATTTACAGCTCATACAAAATAGATACGTGTTTCAATGTTTTACTGACCTTCAAAGTAGTCACTAGCAGTCTGTACAACCCGTTGCCAGCAATGTGGAAGTCTTAGGATACTCTTAGCAGTACCAGCTGTGTTGACAGTTCAAACAGCGTGGTCTACTGCCCGATGAATTTGAAGCATTTCTGAAGCAAATGCACTGAAGTGTTTCCTTCAGATTAGAAATCGAGTCGAACTCACGAGGGCTAAGTCAGGGGAGTGCAGTAGGTGGTATAGCACTTAACAGCCCCATCAGCCAAACAAATCAGTAACAACTTGCATTGCACATGCTTGTGCATTGTCCTGCAAAATGATGGTCAGATACTGCAGAAAGAGTCATCACTTCTGTCACTATGCTGTTCATTTTTGGAACACAACCTACGACCAACTTAGAGACAAAAGTGACGACACTTTCTGCAGGATCTGACCATCATTTTGCAGGACAATGCTCAAGCACGTACAGTGCAAGCTGTTACTGATTTGTTTGACTGATGGGGCTGCTACGTGCTATACCACCTACTGCACTCCCCTGCCCTCGTGAGTTCAATTCGATTTATAAACTGAAGGAAACACTTCAAGGCATTCGCTTCAGAACTGCTACAAATTCGTCGGGCAATAGACTGCACCGCTCGAACTGTCAACACAACTGGCACTGCTAAGAGTATTCTACAACTTCCACATCGCTGGCAACGGGTTACACACAATGCTGGTGACTACTTTGAAAGTCAGTAAAACTTTGAAACACTATCTATTTTGTGCGAGCTGTAAATAAATAGTTGCCACTATTAAAGTTCCAACCCTTGTAAATTCAACATTATGCCTATCTCTCTTGTTAGACCTTTTCTGCCCCCATCCTGTTCCTTATCCACTGCATGTGGAAACATTGCTATAAGTCTTTCTTGCATTCGCAGTGCCAGATTTGCATCTGTGGAACTAATTTTTTTCAGCACAAATTGGTTCTGCATTAGCATACCTACCACGTTTCACTGCCACACTACAATTACCGCCCATACTGCATCTCTGTGAGAGGCTGCTTGATACATAGTAATGTGATATATGGTAATGACATTTGAAGATATTGACTGAAATACATTTGGCTTACATACTCTATTAATGTTTTGACGGACACAGACTACACATTTTATAAATATATATGGTATACATGTACATACACACTATTAAATGGGAACGGTTGTTACAAAAAAATCTCTGAGAGTACTTGATGAAATTACTTCTTTTTTTTTCACACAATACTCTATAAACATACAAACAGACTTATGCTACCTTTTTAAAATATATTGTAATGAGGAAATGTTGTTAGTTAAAAAATCTATAAAAGTTCTTGATTGATCGAGTTCAAATTTTTACACAATACTCTAATATACTTTTGGATGGACATAGGTCACACTTTTCTTTTAAATATGTGGTATATAAATTTATATATAATACATAAAACAGAATAAATTTATACATAATACATAAAACAGAAATGTTGTTAGTAAATTCTCAAAGTTCTTGAACGATTTATTTCCAATTTTTACACAATAGTGTAATAAACTTTTGAACAGATGTAGGCTATATATTTTTAAATATATATGGTAAACAAGTATATATGTAATATGTAAAGAGGAAATTTTGTTAGCAAGTTCCTGACTAATTTAATTCTAATTTTTATACGATGCTCTAAAACATTCAGACAGATATTAACTGTATATTTTTTAAATGTATGTAATATAAAAATTACATTTAATACATAAAGAGGACACATTGTAAGCAAAGATCTAAAAAACTTCTTGATAAGTTTTACTTCAAACTGTTCCACAATACTCTGCTAAAATTCATAGAGACATAGACTGTATGTTTTTAAAAAACAATGTACAGATTTTCTGTAAAAAGAGACTGTAAGAAAGAAAATGCTGTGCTGTAAAAAAGTGTGGTTTCGTTTCCTTTCTTGCTGTCCGTGTTAATGTAGATATCAAGACATTTAAACAATTAGACAAACTGTTTCTTCCATATACATTCTTTCTCCTTATGTATAAATTGAAATAAAAATTGTGTATACACCAGTGTGCTGCTTTGTCTTCATAATCACAGTCAGTTTTATGAGGAACATTGTATTTATGGCTTATCAAGTTATGGCTAGAATACTGCTATGAACTGAATCATTCATTCAAAATTTTGCAATCCTACCTACACACAGATTAAACTGAGAAATGCTGTCATTGAAGCTACCAACCTTACAGATCCAACCACTGGAAAGGCTCTCCTGTCCCCTTATGTTAATGATCCCAACCAATTTACCCATTAATTTAAGTGACTTCATTTAACAATCAAGGATTTATTTGCAATACCAATAAACATGGCTCCCAGGTAACACAGAGAGAGTGGAAGAGATGCAGAGAGACGGAGGGGGGGAGAAATTGGACAGACAGAAGGAGGAGGAGCAGGAGAGGAGGAGGAGATGGACAGAGAGAGGGCTGAGGAGGAGATGGAGATAGATTCTGGGAGGGGAGAAGGAGGTGGACAGTGTGGAGTGAGGAAGAGGGGCGATGAACAGAGAGAGGGGGATTGTTTTGCTTTGCTTGTTTTAGGGTGCAAAAACAACTAAGGACATCAGCACCCATGTCATAGCCTTAGATCCTCAAGAAGTAAGATAACTTAAAAATGTCATAACCTTAGATCATCAGGAAGTAACAGAACTTAAAAATGACTATACGTTAAGCCCAGTCAACAGAAGGAAAGCGACTAAAAACAAGGACTTCCTTGTGGAGAAAGGTCCCTAAAATACTCTTTAGAGACAGTGGACGTCCTGAACTAAAGATTAATGTCCTTCGCCACACTGCTATGACAGATAGAAAGTAAAACGTGGTCGACAGCCCGCACATTGTTTGCTAAAACAGCCTATAATGCAGACCGCAAACACACATGACAATCTAAGGGCATTTGGCCAGGAAATGGTGAACTGTCAATGACTGACAACAATGAGCGCAAAGCGCCAGGGGATCACCACTTAAAACAGCGACGGCTGGAACAACAATGCCCAATACGCAATCTAGGTAAAATGATGGCCTCATGGTGACAGGGCCGAGATGAGGTTGAGCAGGCCACTGGGAGAGGTCTGATTCACCTGAACCTGTTCCTGTGAAGAGAAAACCAGGGACCAGGGGTGATGCCAAAGTGACACCACCTGCCAAGAGACGGCAACACCGAGATCATCCAAAGTGATGGAAGAGCTAGCGGACTGAAGTACGAGGACTGCAGTCTTGGCAGTAGTGTCAGCAGCCACATTTCCTTCAGACCAACTTGACCAGGAACCCACAGGAACGTCAAAGTGGCTCCCTCAACAGTGAACAAATGGATACTTTCTTGGACCCGTTGCACTAAGGGATGGACTGTGTACAGCACACAGAGGCTCTGACGGGCACTGAGAAAATCGCAGCGTATGACAATCAAAAAGCCTGTGTCGCCGGATGTACTGGGTGGCCTGAAAGAGGGCAAAGAGCTCTGCTGTAAATATTGAGCAGTGTTCTGGAAGCTAATATCGAAAATGATTGATGCCAATAGCACACCCAATACCACAATCAGTCTCCAAGTCATCATTGTACACGAAGGTACCATAGCTAAGTTCTGTGCGGAGGTCAAGACACTTACAGCGATAGATCAAATCCAGAAACGAATGAAGTCCACAATGAACATGGGTCGCCGCACAAAGCCAAGGTGGTGGAGGACACCCCCATTGGGAACACATTGGGTAGTGTGAAGTGAAGCTGCTGGTGCAATAGCCAAAAAGCAAACTCCAGGAGGTAACGGAGAAGGACGCACTCCATACTGGGAGCCAACGGAGTCATTAAAGAACGTGGCATAGGGTGGGTGGCCGGGCTTGGCAGACAAGCAGCAAAATGAGAAGGGGAGGAGTGGGAGAAGGAGATTATAACATACATAAAGTTCATATACATATTTTGCAGTTATGAAACATTGCCAGGTTCCTTAGTTTGCAAATTAATGCAAAAACGTGTCTGCTGAAATGCTCCTATTAAACTGTAGTATTCTTAAGATAGGTAAAAAATAATAATAACTGGTACATAACATCTGTTGCAGAAGATGCCCATGCAAGTAATCATACGGGGTTTTGTTTTGAAAGTGTTTAAAAGCATTCAGAATGAAGTTGCAAATAAAACAATTGTAAAGCATTCAGAAATAAGTTACAAATAAAACAACTGTATCATTTCAAAGAGGAAAAGTTGCCATTTCATAAATTATCAGTGAGTTCAAATCAATGCCTTCATGAATTTTTGACTTCCGGTTCGCTTTACGCTGAAGCCGATGTCACAGACAACTGTAAGGCTTTCTTTTTTAGGCAGGTGATGATGCTACAGACGCACACAATAGAATGACACATGGTTGGAGTGTCACATGGTACAGGTTGGGACATCACAGGGCTCACTGTTCATTGCCTCACCAGCTACTTCATTTTGTGCACACTACTATAGCTTGCTGTAAGATTATGTTGCTCTGAGTAAAACCACATTATCGAATTGAGGCAAGTTCATAGAATATGTATGGCTTTCACCAACTTTTGGGCATTTCCCCATCACAAATCTCATAAACAATTCCCAAAACCATCTAGAGAAACATCATGACAAAATCTTTGTCACAGGAAATGTTAACTTATCCAAGTTTACTCTCCACCAGTAAATCCAATCTAACCATAACCTGAGTGGGCGATACTACAAAATATCATTGTAAATCAGCAGCAAGTCTTGGCTTTAAAAAAAGTAAAAGACAATGACTTCTTCAATGAAAGCATGAAATTTTAACTCCTATAAAACATAAATGGGAAGCATGTTTATTCATTAATTCAGGATCCATCCCCTTTAGTAAATAAGATAAATTTTCAGTAATTGATGTACAAATATCACTGGAATAGGAAACGTCGAGACTAGGCAGCAGAAAGGATTGAGAGAGGAGTGAACACTCCCAATCCCCAACATCTACAAAGTTTTTGTGTCTGAATAACAGGGATGTACGAATGCCTAGACAGGAAATCCAAAAGCTGAATACAACACAGCACCACTCACTGACAGCCGAGACATTTTGAGAGAATTTAACTCTATTGAACTGTAACTCTGCAGCTGCAGAATATTTTCTTCACTAATTTTCTGTAACATCTGCCACAACCTTGCAATGGCTGTACCAGTTGTCACTTACAGATTTCTTTTCCTCAGTCACCATACTTAAATAAAGGTGTTTGATCCTTCTCTACCACCACACATAAGTTTGCCATCTAATGTGATGCTCAATACAATATAGGATAATGACAGGTACACTTGAGCTTGGTATTAGTCGGAACAGCATGTGTTCCTATACATTGAAGTGTTTAGAGCAGCCAGTAACTCAGTCAACAGATGACACTTTCATGGGGTCAGCCAGGGCTAGGAAGTGTTAGCATTTCTCCTCACGATTGGGAAGCAATTTATAATGGAGATCCATCATTTTCGTGGTTGTGTGTCTATATGTCCAACTAGGATTTTCATCATGTACGTTCACTTGAATTTTGAATATTTCTGTGGGGGGAACTGGGCTTCTGTTACTTCATTGTTACTCGACAGATCTGGTGTGAGTAGTTTCAGTGCAGATGTGACAAGATTTCTAATAAGCTGGCAAATGGAGCAAGAGCCCAGTACGATGACACCTGGCTGCGTGTGGAAGGCAGGTAACACTCGCAGACAATAGGAATGATGTCAGGTAAAAACCAGTATAGATCAGTATTCTGGAGGCAGGGAACTGCTTCCATTTTCAGCTCAGCGGAGTATGGCAGATAGTGGAGAATATTCATTTTGAGCGTCCAAAAATAAATAATAGACAAATACACAGCCACGAAGAGAGTTAATGGACAAAATTAATGGCGGCAATGCCTTTATTATGCCTTTACTCTAGAGCAATTACTTTACAAGTTACACTACATAAAATGCTTTAGAGCTTATAAAATTTACATCTTCAGTATGTTAGTCTGATTGTGACACACAAGTTGCTGATTAGCTCTTATTAAGGGTGATCATTTTAACTGCACTGAATTTACACGATATACAAAACACAGGTGCAATCGCATGTGGTAATAGAATGGTAGAATTAATTAGCTTATAGACACTTACAGGTAAGACACAGATTGACACACAGCAGCATGCCATTCTGGGATCACTGTAGTTGTATAATTCAAGATCTGAAGATGCAGTTCACCAATTTATGCAGATAAGTTAATGAATGATTATGATAAAATTAAATAGGCAAATTAGGATAATATGATACAAAAAACACAAATTCGAAAACATGACGAGAAACTGGAGACAGTTTCCTTCCAGAATAACACGAAACATTGATGAGCATTTCATTTATGTGCATTTCTGTTGTACTATAAATTATAAAACATAAGAACAGTTTTTACCAGTATGTAGCTCAGGTACCAATCATTGCAGAACCAAGCACTTAAGGTTAATTTTCTTGTTTCATTGGTGTGCATGTAACAACATACATTTTAGTAACAAACTACGATTAATTTAAATAATTTAGATTGTACTTGCAAGACACAATCTGACATCAATTTGTAATGTCACAGGCCATGTAAAAAAGTGTGCAGAAGAACAGGAAGCCAGAGGCAATATTGGCTCGTGGGCTACTTACCATGGGAGCATGGTCTTGACCGGTTGTGTGGTAGGAATCGCCATTGGTTCGGGCTGGTACTGGTCACATTGATGAATTGCATAGAAGTTGTAGAGATATTTAATTTCATTGGGAAATTGTTAGCAGTTTGTTGAGTACTCTGTGTTACGAATGTGCACTGGTTTTGTTGTATAACAGAATGATTCCTGCCAGTTTTATGGCATGCCTGCTTTGATGTAGCTCTCAAAGGAAAGCACTATTAAGACAACTTTGACAGAAGAAACTTTTACTAACACACATGATCCAGATGTGTCACTTAAACCAAATTTTTTGAACTGGTCCACACCTACTGAAATTTCCATAAGATGCTGCAAACCTACACTTAAAGGGAACAGGTAATTGCAGTCTGCAAACACGCCTAAGAGACTGTTTCACCAGAAATAATACGTTTCATTACTTTTGCTGTTCAATCCCTTGTGTGAGTGTGTGTGGTATCACAATTTCAGACTTGGTTCCCCATGGACAGTAGCAACAATACTTTCTTGTGATGGCGCGACTTAGAAAAATTTAGTGAGTGTTGAGCTATAGCTTATTAATTCCACAGTATTGATCTGAGTTAGATCATACCAGTGATGAGCATTGCTTAGAATACAAATCTCAATTCACAAATAGTGAAGAGTGACTAATATTTTTTGGTGGGAGAAAGAGAGAGAGAGAGAGAGAGAGAGAGAGAGAGAGAGAAATCACATTTATTGAATTTCTATATATTTGTCCAACAACATTATTGAAGCTATAAGCTACCGCTACACTTTTCTCAAGAACATTATTTATTATTTGAGCTGTAAGCACTGTGGATTTTTTACTTGGGACTTAACGCAGATGGGTGTTGTCAATCTCCGACTAGATTCAAGAAATCTTTTCACTTCACTTCACTTCATAACTGGAATTAAGAGAATGCCAAATCAGGCCACTTGTAATACAAATTGTGTGTACAGTGCAGCTCCAATTCATCAGTAACTGAGCCTTGTTAACGGACCTACATTACCGAGTGATGGAAAGGTTAGATAACGGGAAGAGGTAAATGATGAAGGGCTGAGTTCCAGTATCCCAACCAATGAAATCATGCAACAATTTGATCAAATCTGTGATCTGATCTGCGACTGGTGCTCTGGCAGATGAATTTACTTATGCTGGACACCCAACTATTTACACAGCTGTCACAGAAATGCTCTGATACTGGAAACTGTGCGCAAGATGGGTACAGCATGCACACCTGACAAGGGCAACACATGGCTGTCGAAAAGTTTCAGTGTATCCACACTGCAAGGCATAATTCAATGTCAACATCAAAAGCCAACAGCAATTGCGTTATTTGGATCTTTCTCATGAGCTATTTCACTGTTCTGTCTTTTAATCACTTCACTGAAACTCCACAGTTGATCTTTAATGACTAAAACATGAAGAACATTAGACAACAACACAACATCTATTTTGACTCCGTAAGTACTGCATGTCTTAATACATATGTTGTGAAACTACTTTGTGTTGTCCAGTTGATCATGACTCTCTGTTACCCGATTTGTTCCTTCAGTAAATTCTGCTGCTTCTACCTTTATATTTGTTAACTTTCTAAGACCAACTGTACATAAAAGCAGAATTTTACAGATAAAGCAATGTGATGTGAGGTAATCTAAATGATTAATGGAAAATCTCATATAAAGATGTGAAACAAATACTAACAAAGAGATAGAGGGGCTGGCCAGTACTTAGCTCAGTACAGCCGATAGATACACAAAAAACAGAACCGAAAATTTACGTTCCTAGCTTTCGGAACAAATGTTCCTTCATCAGGGAGGAGAGAGGGGAATGGGGATGAAGGAACATTTGTTCCGAAAGCTAGGAACGTAAATTTTCGGTTCTGTTTTTTGTGTATCTATCGGCTGTACTGAGCTGAGGTAAGTACTGGCCAGCCCCTCTATCTCTTTGTTAGTTGATGTGAGGTAAAACAGACAATGTTTCAGCAATTCAAGGTGGGTAATTCTCTTGTCAGTGGGAAGATTACAGTTTTTGCTCAAAACTGTTTTACACACACACACACACACACACACACACACACACACACACACACACACACACACTGGGGAAAATTTTTGGTATGTCTCCATCATTCAACTCTCATAGTCTGGGAAATTTCATTCACGTTTCAGTCAGTGAAAAAAATGTTTGGATGGACACTGTAGTGTTCTTGAAAGCTTTCAGAGATAATGTCTATGCAACATATTCAGAACAATACATTCGCTTTGAATCAATTTTGTAATTAAAAAGTTAATTGAAAGCAGTGGTAGATGTTCCAGACTTACCCATTGAAAGTATCCTTCAGTCCATTAGTTCCCACAAGTGACTCTTCATCCAATATTTTTGCCACCAAGTCATCGACCATAGAATTGCTAGAAATAGCTCCATCTTGGTTTAAAAGCTCCCTGTCCTGTCCATTCTGCAATCACGTCATTTCAAAGGCACAAATGTAGTATAACTCTAACACATGTTAAAAATACTGGAACTAAAAAATTCCTAACAACTGGACAGAGGATGATCTTGCACCTGAATGTAACATTTGCATAAGTTATTCATGTAAACATTGCATAAGGTAGTAAACCGTAATGTCCACACAAGACATGACCATTTAACAAATAGGATCAGTAGTGAGTGATAAAGGTATGACTATACAAGTGCTCTATCAGTACATTATGCACAGTCATTAAAAGAAAATGAGATGGTGGAAAAGGGCATTACCACATCAACAAAGTAACTAGTTTGAATTGAAAAGCTGAGAAATGACAAAGTAGTTAGCAACATGGATATTAACAAAGCAAGAATGAAAAATGGACAAAGGGGATACACAAAGTGAGGCAGTCCACGGTAATGAGCGGTGAGGACAGGTGAACTGGGGTTTGTCTAATGCATGTATGAGAACCACTGGACAAACATGACTAGTAGAACAAAATCTCTCCAAATAATGGGTAAACAAACAGGCAAGAAAGAAAATAAAGAATTAATAAAAGGTTGAAAACTACAAGAGTGAGGGATTGGTTATTAGCATGAACAAAAATTGAAAAAGATGAGTTACAGAGGTGAATATGTCTCAGGTTGTCATCTTATGGAAATAATTTTCAATGGGAGTCTTTCCGAAAGCCACTATAAGAAGATTATAGAAACAACAAACAAATTGTGGATATTATGAGATACGTGAACTGCAGTTCTAAATTTCAATATTTTAAATAGAGCAACAAATCCCTCAAATACAGTCATCTTGTTTCCTATCATAGACCAACAATCATTGCACAATAAATGCCACAGCACATAAAACCTACTGACAGTTCAAAACAGTAATACTAGTACTCCCATGTATAACACATTTTTCCATAGTTTATTATTTACCAGGTAAATTCTCTCACAATTACAATAAATAAACTATCATAAAGTCCCTTGACAAAGAGGACTAGGTGTAAAGCTGAAGATAAAACAGCAGTTGTAGTACTGCCCCTGTATCCTGCATGAGCATTAGCAAGTAACATTATGTAAATTTACTACACAGCACAAATATTGAGATTTACAAAAGTTTTATCGCCCTTACAGCCAAAAAAATAAGTTTTTAAATCACTGCAAAAATTCAATCTCTATCATTGCTGCCAAATGCTTTTCTAGAAACTGACCCTTGTGCCCCATTTTTTTCAATATTGGGAGTGCCAAGTTATTTGAAGATAAATGCAAGATTATCCCTTCATCGATAACCCGACACTGCTACTTAAATTTTGCATGAACCGTTTTCATAATATTAGAAATTAATACAGGGTGTATACGCGGACAAGGGAAAAAAAATTCCCGGATTTCCCGTTTAAAAACACACTTTCTCTCGGGTGAAAACACTTTTTCCATGTTAAGTGACAGTATATTTTCACTGCAAAACCTCTCAATGGGTTTATACACGGGCGTTGAATTTCCGGCACTTCATGGAAAAAAGACATGTTTTGGAAATATCTTTGATGTGCAGCAACATGCACGCTGTGTATTTTCGTATTACGAAAGTATACATTGGAATTCCACCAAACACTGCATGTTACTTTCCGAATCATTGAAATCGAGATTGCAATGCGCTTTTGTAAGTCAGTCATAGCCCATGTCACGTCATCTCGCCAGCTAATGACAGCAGATAATCAGAGCATAGGACATGTGATGCAGTCAGCCAATAGCACCTTCACCGTTAAGTAGCACGAACTCACAAACAGGGAAAGTTACAAATGTGCCAGTAAAATTTTTAATAATGACGTAAATGTCTGATCTTCAGGATTCGAAATTCTAAATGGCTCGTCATCAAAGAGTTCATCTTTAAATGAGAGTCAAACGCTCTGCGATTTAAGAAATTCATGGTACATTCTTGCACATAGTTCAACTTACGTATAAGGATATTTATTTTGAAAGTAACACTTTTCAAACCACCATTCACAATATTTTCCCGCGACCTGTTAGAAATAGGTTCATTTCAGCAGTTGCCAAAGAGCGCAGATAACGGCCACACCGCACTTGCGCAGCTACCATGACGTAGAAAGCCCGTATGTACGTACGTGTAAAACATTGAAAGATCATACATTATGTCATAAAAGAAACAAGACATCAGAGGATACTCCAAGAACATCAGTATCTCGTGAACCATGCTAAAATGTGCACATTTAAAATGCATACTTAAAGTGCACATTCGTATGTCCTGATTCCCAATAACCTCGACCTCGTATTAAGCTTTTCAGTGTGGTTTTCTGGCTGTAAATTTTCTTGGATCAGTACTGTATTATATCATGCTTGGTTCTTTATTATGGCATAATTCCATACGTACTAGAAGATGAAAACATGCACTTCAAATAGCGAACAGTGAAACTAACCAGTACTGTGGAATTAAACATTTCATTTCAAATACATTGACTGCCTTTGCGGGAAAGGTTAATAAAAGTCAAATTCCTTTAGCACACAGACAAAAATAACTTCATTGTTCTGCAAGGCGATTAATGCTTGACTGTCAGAAAGGTGGAAATAAAATCTGTAACTAATAACATATTTTAGCCTTCTGTAATTATGTGAATGCATTTTAATTCACTTGGTAGCTCCCGGCAACAGATATCCATTTTTTCATTTGACGCGAGAGTAAACAAAGGAGAAATAGCAAAATCACTAAATGTAAACACGGTCACGTGGAGACTAGCCACTATAACTCAAACAGCTCTGCGCATCAGCCTTGGATCTACGATATTTGCTAACCGGGTCAATACTAAAAAAAAAAAATCGAATTTTCAAAAATAGGTTCATCTTGTAGCGCACGTCTTTCTGAAAAGTCTGAAACATAAAACGTGTGTTCGAGGAAATGTAAGACATGTAGTTTGGTCTTAAGTGTGGTTCAAATGGCTCTGAGCACTATGGGACCTAACTTCTGAGGTCATCAGTCCCCTAGAACTTAGAACTACTTAAACCTAACTAACCTAAGGACATCACACACATCCATGCCCGAGGCAGGATGCGAACCTGCGACCGCAGCGGTCGCGCGATTCCAGACTGTAGCGCCTAGAACCGCTCGGCCACCCCGGCCGGCTCTTAAGTGTGGCAAAGTGCAGTGCCACACCTCTTCATACAGCATTCCTCTATCGCACATCACTGTATTTCGCTCTGTGGTATTGAAACGTGTATATTTTGTAATGGATGCCATCAAACTATATTCAGGACAGTGGAAATTGAAATGCCCTGTGGTGCCTCTCCTGCTCCCAGTCAGCCGGTTTGGCAGCCTGACCCTCTTAAAAAAAAATCTCGCAATTAATAGCGAATGGAATTAACAAGAACTCTTCAGAAAATTTGCACTCTTTATTGCCTATTAGCTAATAACTTGCTGTTTCATGTGACAAATTAAATATAGGATACATAAAACCAATAAAGACAAGACACAAGCAAGAAAGTACACATTTCTTCAATCTTTAGCTCCTAGCATTTTTTTCTCTCTCTCTCTCTAATCATGCTACAGCTTTACATGGCGTGCTTTCCTTTCTGCGAAAGAATCTATTACTTCATTGAAGTTCGTCAAACGTTCTGCTACATGAAAAATCGAAATGTCGTTATCTAATACAGAAAAAGTTGTTAATACAAATAATACCCAAGACTGGAGTGGTTTCTCGATCTGATTACGTCTATTTTGTCAACAAACAAAACAAAAAACAAAATAGGCCTTTCTAATATTGCAGCAGTTTTGTAAAACACACCAAATCAACGAGACTGTTTTGGCACAAATGGTCATTTTTATAACACGACAGAATATAATTCACGAAGTACCATTATCAAATGCCTATTAGGCATTCCCACAGTTAATTCTTTAACTTGCTACTAAGCCCCATTTTAGTAACCACAAGCTATACAACATGCTCTGGCTAGTTACTGGATAGATGGGTACCTACTTATTTATCTTCTTTCTGTTCTAATGCCATCACGGAGATTCTTTTTGGTCTTATTATTATAATCATCCTTTGCACTATTATTTGAGGAGAGGAACACTAATAAAGGCAAAGAAAATAAAATGAATGTATGATGTATTGTGACCATTACTGAAATAATAAGTTATCCGAAGAGAACTGCAGGACAGAGTAAAACTAATATCCAATGTAATTCTTACAGCACACTTCTGTACTTTGAGAATCTCTACAAAAAAAGTGTTTAATAAGCAGAATGAATCAGGTTCTATATTTTTAAATTAGCTGTATAAAATTAATCAGGTGCACTGCAAAAGTACCTGAACTAAGATGCTTCGATAGTTTTGAAGTATGGGTTTGCCAAGCCAAACTGTGGTCCAAAAGTTGCCACAAAAACTGCACATTACCTAATCCTTGTATTTCATTCTCTCATTCTCTGAACAAACTTTGGTTACAGGATATGAAGCACTATGAAAACTACTGAGTAATGCCTTTTCAGTAAGAGGGCTAGTACTTTATTCCATTGCTTCTTGTCATCTGCAGGAGGGAAAGTTTTTGCATCTTACGACAATGTTAATGAAAGGTCATTAGATATAACACAGACCTGATTGCTTCGAATTCTTAGTGCATATTACTGTGTGATGGATTTGTTGGTTGGTTGCTTGGTTGGTTGTTTGTTCAGGGGTTAAGGGGCTAAACAGATGTCAACAGTCCCTTGTTCAGGAGATATTCCATCTTGAGTTAAAGACATCAACCAGAGATCACATCGAATTTATGATAGTATGAAGATGTGGTAAAATCAACGAACAGAAATAAACACTGGTACCACAAATGAAAAATAATACAGATAGAGATAATAGTATACAAATCGGGTCAGTATGCTAGTTAGACTGTAGACAAGAGCTGTCCCAGGCCTCATCTGCAGTGATACACACCTCACCCGCCCACATCTACCCCACCCCTCCCACCAATCGAACACAGGGCTAAGACAGCAACAGAATAAATAATGATTCCCCATGAGATGATTAATAATAGTAAACAGGAGAAAATAATGCAATTACGATTCTAAAAACGCAGTGGGCCCAAAAGTCTACAAAACATGAGGAAGCTAAAGATATAATTAACATCAGTACGACTGACAACAGCCAAACAAAATGAGGTAAATTATCAAATTATCAGATCAGTAGGTGGGTCAGCAGTGTTGAGTGTCTCCCAGGGCTCAGTATGCAGCAGAGGGTATCCCACCCACAACTGTCTCACCCTTCATCCATTGCTTTCACAAGGTTAAAGATGGGAACAGATGCCTAATGTGGCAGTAGACACCCAACCCCAACCATCATGACCCTGCCCTGAAAACAGTTTAAAATGTTATATCTGAGAATAAGAATCACTTTCTCAGATGAAACAAACAACCAGTTCAAATGTCCAGTTGTCATCTGCAAACATCCTGGATGACCAAGCTTGACATTGAGAGTGTAAAGACTGGGGCATTACACCAGGATGTGTGGTTTACTTACTTATTTGCATATTCTGTAATTATATACTGAGGTGACATAAGTTGTGGGATAACTCCTCACATATGTTGGAGGACCTCCTTTTTCCCAGTGTAGTGTAGCAATTTGACAAGACATGGACAAAAGTTGTTAGAAGTCCCCTGTAGAAATAATGAGCCATGCTTCCTCTACAGCCATCCATAATTGCAGAAGTGTTGCCAATGAAATGTTTTGTGCATGAACTGATCTACCGATTATGTCCTACAAATTTTGATGGGATTCCTGTCAGCAATCTGGGTGGCCAAATTATTCACTTGAACTGTCCAAATTGTTCTTCAAATCAATTGCGTACAATTGCGGCCTGGTGATTGTCATCCACAAAAATTCCAGTGTTGTTTGGCACGAATGGCTGCAAATGGTTTCCAGGCAGTCGGACATTGCCACTTCCAGTCAATGATCAGTTCAGCTGGACTGGAAAAACCAGTCAACTCCATGTCAATACAGCCCATATCATTGTGGAGCCACCACCACCTTTCACAGTGCTTTGTTGACAACTTGGATTCATGAGTTCGTGGGGTATGCGCCACACACTAACCCTACTATCAACTCTTCCCATATTAAATCACGACTCATGTGACCAGGCCACAGTTTTCAAGACATCTAGGGCACAAGCAATATGGTCATGAGCCCAGGATAGGCACTGCAGTTGATGTCATGCTGTTAGCAAAGGCACACGTGTAGGTAGTCTGTTGCCACAGCCCATTAATCCCACAATTCGGCATACTGACTCAACAGATACATTCATAATGTGTCCCGCATTGATTTCTGCAGTTACTTCACACAGTGTTGCTTGTCAGT
Source organism: Schistocerca nitens (assembly GCF_023898315.1). Lineage (NCBI taxonomy): Eukaryota > Metazoa > Arthropoda > Insecta > Orthoptera > Acrididae > Schistocerca > Schistocerca nitens. The sequence continues at coordinate 479,746,418 of NC_064614.1, read as the reverse complement.
TAGCAATGACAACTGCATGCAAACACTACTGTTGTCTGCCGTTAAGTGAAGACCATTGGCCACTGGGTTGTCCATGGTGAGAAGTAACGTCTGCAATTTGGTATTCTCGTCACTCTTGACACTGTGGACCACGGAATACTGAATTCCCTAATGGTTTCCAAAATGGAATGTCCCACATGTCAAGATCCAACTACCATTCCAGATCCCAAGTCCGTTAATTCCTGTTGTGCAGCCATAATCACATCTTGAACATTTTCACATGAATCATCTAAGTACAAATAACAGTTCCACCAATGCACTGCCCTTTTATGCCTTGTGTATGCAGTACTACCGCCACCTGTGTATAAACATATTGCTATCCCATGGCTTTTGTCACCTCAGTGTATGGGACCTGCCATAAAAACACAGTGACAATGAAGCTCACATACACACACAAGAAGACAGAAGTACAATTTGTGAGGATAGGACATGTGGTCAGCTGTGATCTTGCTGAAATGATTTAGGGAAAGTACGGAACACTTTTAATCAGGATGGCCAGAAACAGCTAACTCCATTCTGAATGTGAAGTAAGTACCTCAACACTGCACTGCCTCATTCAGTAGGTCCCCATTGTACAAAGCTCTTTGGGTCATACATAATTTGCACTGTATAACTTAAGACAGTTTTACACTACACCAATGCGCACACTTTGGCACCCAGTGGCCAGCAAATACCATGAGCATCTATGTATCCATGTCCTCCCTTCAGCCCATCTACAAAACAGAGGCAGCATCCCCCAGACGAGTGAGATGCTGAGCTCAAGGGAACAACAAGACATTATCATCATACATTATAGATCTTCGCACTTTTACTTGTAAAAGTATTACACTTTTAAGTTATGTAGCAGGTTGTTGTTGTTGTTCCCTATTATTATTAACCCCTACTCTTCTGAGTCCCAAAAGTCAGTTTTGACCATAGTGTGCAAGACCTCACACAGATACAATGTGCTGCACATATGCAGTCCTGGACTCAGCTTGCCTCAGCACTATTGGGCATGTCTTAGCTTCGTAAGATTTGTTTTGGCTATGTTGGTCCTTCTTGAGACTACTTGGTATCATGCAACATTTCATTTGACAGTGTGATGCAATACTGTTTCTTCCGGCATTTGGTACCCCATCTTTCAGTCAGCATGACTCTCCTATTGTGGTGGCAACACTGTTTATCCCTAGCTATTTGTTTGTGATATAAAGGAAATTCAAAGGTCCAGTGGCTGTTGCAATGAGACATCCATTCTAAAAGAGGCAGTCTTGCAACATAAAAAATCGGAAGCACAGTTCTTGTCCAAGTGAAGGAAGAGAATTCTCAATATTTATTATGCAGCTTTGTAACTGCTAGGTACTGCAAATTTTCTACAAAAAAGCTTTAAAACTCCATTCACAAAGGACAAAGATTTAGTTTGTGATAAAAAAAACAAAAATGACAAGAATCAACAGTCAAGTAACATGGGAATCATTAGTTTTTACAACAATACACACTTTCTTCTAAATTTACAAGCATGTAACATGTGATGAAGTAGGCGGTATGAATAGTAAATTTTCTAAAGTCGCATGGGTTACTGAACCAACAGTTTTTGGAGGAATAAATGGACAATATGGAAACTTTATACGTGGTGATTTTTCTAAATGAGAACAAACTGCAAAAAACAATTCCTGAGAGAATAAGAAGCAAGCAAGTTGTATGGACATATGGCCGGAAATGTATTCAAAGTCAGGTACACCTACTTGGAGGTACAAAATAAAAAAGATCTTTCATAGTGTTGGTTTCAGTGATTAAAAGCACATATGAGAGTAGGATTGTTCTGTATGTACTAGTGTTTTAGCTCTGCACTCAAGGGAGCAGTGAGCTGGAACACCACCATGTTGTAGCAGCCACATTGCCCTTCATACTATCAAAGGCATGTCTTCCAACAAGCGAGGCAGGATGACCCGCAGGAAGTGCAGATATGGCTCACATGTGAGGCATTGTCAAGGATGACTGGGCACCAATATTTCCCACCTACACACTGAGGCTACACCAGTGCTGACGGTTCACTGCCAACATACCAAGGCACTTCTTTGTAGCCCACAGTTGGGTGTTTTGAAGTTACAGCCTGTTAAGTACGGGCATGGTTGGCACACACAGATGATAAAAGATATTGCACTAGTTCTTTCACAGGCCAAGGTCCTCACCTTTTTTCTTCATGCAACGTCCATAAACCATTAGTTTACCTCACATTTTTGACTAGAGAGAAGAGACTCAAGTGCAGCTTACGCTTCAAATTTTGAGGCTGTTTTTCTCTGTAGAAGCAAGGGGTAACTAATGCTGTAATTTTTCCCCCGAGGCATGCAGTTCTACTATATGGTTAAAATATTCCTGAGGTAAAATAGTTCCCCATCTGGATTTCCGTGTGGGGACTACTCAGGAGGATTTCGTCATCAGGAGAAACAAGACAGGCAATCTATGGATCGGAACGAGGAATGTTACATCCCTTAATCGGGCATGTAGATTAGAAAATTTAAAAAGGGAAAAGGATAAGTTGAAGTTAGATATAGTGCAAATTAGTGAAGCTCGGTTGCAGGAGGAACAGGTAATCTGATCTGGTGAATACAGTGTTATAAATACAAATATGGTTAATGCAGGGGTAGGTTTAGTAATGAATAAGAAAATAGGAATGCAGGTAAGCTACTATGAACTGCATTGTGAATGCATTGTTGTAGCCAAGATAGACATGAAACCCATGCCTATCACAGTTTACATGCCAACTAGCTCTGCAGATAATGAAGAGAGTGAAGAAATGTATGGTGAGGTAAAATAAATTATTCGGATAGTTAAAGGAGATGAAAATTTAATTGTGATGGGGGACTGGAATTCAATACTAGGAAACAGAAGAAAAGGAAAAATAGTAGGTGAATATGGATTGCTGGAAAGAGATGAAAGAGGAACCCACCTGGTAGAATTTTGCACAGAGCGTAATTTAATCATTCAAGAATCATAAAAGAAGGTTGTATTCATGGAAGACACCTGCAGCCACTGGAAGATTTCAGACTGATTATATAATGCTAAGACAGAGATTTCGAAGCCAGATTTTAAGTTGTAAGATATTCTCATGGGCATAAGTGGCCTCCAGCCACAATTAATTGGTTATGGACTGTACATTAAAACCAAAGAAATTGCAAAGAGGTAGGTAATTAAAGAGATTGGACCCGGATAGGTTGAAAGAACCAGACTTTGTTTAGAGTTTCAGAGGGAGCACTAGACAACAATTGATAGAACATGAGAAAGAAATACAGTAGAAGACGAAATGGTAGCTCTGAGAGCTGAAATAGTGAAGGAAGCAGAGGATCAAAGAGGTAAAGAGACAAGCCCTGGTAGAAATCTCTGGATAACACAAGAGATACTGAATTTAACTGATGAAAAGAGAAACTATAAAAATGCAGCACATGAAGCATGCAAGTGGGAATACAAATGTCTAAAAAATGAGACTGACAGGAAATGCAAAATTGCTAAGCAGGAATAGCTGGAGAACAAATGTAAGGATTTAGAAGTATATTTCACCAGGGGTACGGTAGATACCACCTTCAGGAAAATTTAAGAGGCCTTTGGATAAAAGAGAAGCAGATGTACAAATACCAAGAGCTCATATGGAAAACCAGTCCTAAGCAAATTAGGGAAATCTGAAAGGTGGAAGGAGTATATAGAGGGTCTATACAAAGGAGATGACCTTTAAAGCAATATTATAGAACTGGAATAGAATGTAGATGAAGACGGGATAGGAGATATGATGGCAAGACAAATTTGACAGAGCACTGGAAGGCCTAACTAGAAACAAGGCTCTGGGAGTAGATGACATTCTGTCATAACTACTGACAGCCTTGCCAGAGCCAGCCATGATAAAACTCTTTAGGCAAAACACTTTCAGACTTCAAAAAGAACATAATAAATCTAATTCCAAAGAAATCAGGTGCTGACAGGTGTGAATATTACTGAACTACGAATTTAATAAATCATGGTCGCAAAATACTAACATGAATTATTTATAAAAGAATAGAAAGACTGGTACAAGCTAATCTCGAGAAGATAAGCTTGGATTCTGGAGAAACGTAAGAACATGTGGGGCAATACTGACCCTAAGATTAGACTTAGATAAAGCTTTTAACAATGTTGACTGGATCACTCTCTTTGAAATTCTGGAGGTAGTAGGTGTAAAATATATGGTGCAAAAGACTACTTACAACCTGTACAGAAGTCAGCTGGCAGTTACAACAGTCGAGGGGCATGGAAGGGAAGCAATGGTTAGAAGGGAGTGATATGGGTTGCAGCCTATCACCAATGTTATTCAACCTGTATTTTGAGCAAGCAGTAAAGGAAACCAAAGAAAATTTGGGGAAGGAATTATGGTTCAGAGAGAAGAAATAAAAACTTTAAAGTTTGCCAAGGGCATCATCATTCTGTCAGAGACAACAAAGGACTTTGAAGAGCAGCTGAACGGAATGGACAATGTCTTGAAAGGATAATAAAGGATGAACATCAACAATAGCAAAACAAGGATAATGGAATGTAGTCTATATCAGGTGATGCTGAGGGGAATTAGATTAGGAGATGAGACACTCACAAGGAGTACATTGGTTTTCTTATTTGTGGACCAAAATAACTGATGATGGCCGAAGTAAAGAGGATTGAAAGTATAGACTGGCAATGGCAAGAAAACCATTTCTGAAGAAAAGAAATTAGTTAACATCAACACAGAGTTGAAATTCTTTTCTGAATGTATTTGACTGGAGTGTAGCCACATATGGAAGTGAAACATGGATGATAAACAGTTTAAACAAAAAGAGTATAGATGTTTTTGAAATGTTGCTTTGCAGAAGAATGTTGAAGATTAGGTGAACAGATCATGTAAACAATAAGGAGGTACTGAATAGAACTGGGAAGAAAAGAAATTTGTGGCACAACCTGACTCGAAGAAAAGATCAGTTGGTAGGACACATTTTAAGGAATCACCAATTTAGTATTGGAGGGAAGTACGGGGGTAAAAATTGTAGAGGGAGACTACAGGATGAATAGAGTAAGCAGATTCAGAAGGATGTATAAGGGGCATTCAAAAAGAAATGAGCCGGAGTATGGAATGCGCAAACCGGTGACAGGAGGCTAATATTGTGGTGTGTGTAACGAGGTGTGGTTCCGATCAGAGCATGGAAGTTCACAGGTTGTCGTTAGAGGGCACACGTGCACATCACTTGACTATACAGAGCTAGCAGCTGCAGGCATCAATCGTCCAACACTGCCAGATGCATTGCAAACAGAGACATGGAGGTGTCAAATGAAGAGCAAAGAGGTATTGTTCATTTTATGACAGCAGAAGGAGTGTGAGGAATGAACATTCATCGACGAATGTCACCAGTGTATGGTGAACACTGCATGTCCCTTGCAAGGGTTAAGGTGTGGCACAAACGCTTCAGGGAAGGACAAGTTTCGTTAGCCGATGATGCACGGTCTGGAGCACCACACTGCATTACCAATGACATCGTCTAGATGGTGGATGTACTCTTTACCCAGGACTGCCAAATGACAGTGAAAGCCATAGCCGCCATGGTCGGATTGAGCGTCTGAAGTGTTCACACCATCATGAAGGAATGACTGCACATGCATAAAGGGTGTGTCCAATGGGTGACCCACAGTCTTCAACCACACCAGGAAGCATGTCAAATGGCCCACTGTCTTCCTCATCTGTAGCACTATACTCGAGAAGGAGAATGCGTTCCTGTCATGAGTGGTGGCTGGAGATGAGTCATGGTGTCATCACTTCCAACCAGAATCAGAACGACAGAGTCTCCTGTGGAAGCATCCAGGGTCACCAACACCAAAAAAAGCCAAGGCCATCCACATGAGTGCAGGAAAGGTTATACTGACGTTCTTCTTTGACCAAGATGGCCTCCTCCTGATTCGCTTCCCACAGCACGGGACAACAGTGAATGCCAAGCATTATTCGCAAAACCTTGATCACCCTTTGCCAAGCCATCAAATCAAAATGACCAGGCAATCTCCAGTTGTGGAACTCCCACATATATTCAAATGAGAGGTTCTCGGCCACCCTCCTTACAGTATGGATCTCTCTCCCTGTGATTACGCCATTTCTGGTCCCCTTAAAAAGGCTCTGAGGGGCAAACGATTCACCTCAGACAACAACTTCCAGCTGTACATGTGGAACTGGTTAACATAGCAGCCCGGGGAATTTCATGAGACTGCCATTCACCGTCTTGTGTCACAATGGGACAAGTGTCTCAACAGCTATGGTCAATACTTCTAACATACAGATACTGGTTTCTGTAATTACACCTCCGGCTCGTTTCTTTTTGAACGCCCCTTATAAGTTGCAGTAGATATTCGGAGATGAAGAGCCTTGCACTGGTTAGAGCAGCATGGAGATTGGAACCAAACCAATTTTCGGACAGAAGACCACAACAACAATGGCTAGTGGCAGTTGTCATGAAGAATGTTTCACACCACTGTCTGTCTTACCTCATACTGGTGAACCACCTGTCTGGTGCTGATACCAGGGTTACTGTCAAAGATACTGTATCTCCACCTTCAACTGATTGAAATGCAGTTCTGACCATATGCCCATTTATGCCCATTACAACCCTTCTCATTTCTTGTCCTCTCGAGGACTGTTTCCTACACTTTGTCCCCACATATAATACAAAAAATAACCGTTTATATTACTGCAACTTGTAATGGTTGAATTGATGGACCCACTTGCAACATTTTTTTCAATTTAAGATCTGCATTGTTGAATTTCTGAAGAAAAACAAAAAAACATGAATGAATTGCAGACATTGCATTGTCCTGGACTTAACTGCACATTTTAACATCCTCAGTAAGACACTGAAAGGTGAGAAGCAACATATTCGTTATTTTTTGGGGAAGTGGAAGCAAATAAAAATAAAATCTCATTATGGAAGGGACATCACCTGACAAAGAACACAGTTCATTTCCCAATGCTTTCTGGTGTTAATGAAAATAAGAATTCGAAAGAATTTATTTTGGTGTTGAAAAAATTACAGAAACAGTTTTTTTAAACGTTTTTCAGGACACTGTCGATCAACAATTGTTTTCTAGAGCCTTTGCCATTCCATTTGAAAGCACCCCTTTGCATATGCAGAGGGAATTTATGTCTGTGATGTATTTCCCATTTAAAAGACAAATTCTTTTACATTAAAACTATTCATGAGTTCTGTGAAGTTTTGTTAAGGAACAATTTCCATGTTTCCGTAATGAGGCTGTAAAAAGGATATCCATGTTTTGATCAACATAATTGTGGAATGTTTTATTAACTCCCCTCCAAGAGTATGAACCTACAGTCAAGGCTATATAACAACCTGAATGGCAAAAAACAGCGAAATTATGTCTGTATATGTGCTGTTTTGTTTTGTTTTAGGGCAAAAAAGAAGCTAAGATCATACACGCCAATGTCAAAACCTTAGAACACTAATATGAAAAAGAAATTAAAAGTGACTATGCATTAAGCCCAATCAATGGAAGAAAAGCAGGCTAGGAACAAGGACTTCTCTTGGAGGCAGATCCACAACACACACCCTAGACAAAACAGAGGTCCCGAACTAAAGATTACAGTGCTATATTACTATGATGGATAAGAAGTAAAACTAAAATGGCCAATAACAGATCACAAACATACATTAGAATGTAAGTGGTTACAAAAAGGGCATTCGGTAAGGAAATGGCAAACTGTCAAAAGTTGATGACCATGAGCACAAGAGTGGTGAGGGATGACCACTTAACAAATGGCAACAGCTAGAACGACAGTGCCCAATACACAATCTAGCTAAAATGATCTCCTTGTGGCTAAGAGGAGGTAAGCCAGGCAGACGGGAGAGGTTTGCTTCCCCAGAGCTTGTGCCCACGAAGGGAAGATCAGTCGTGATGCCACAGTGACACCGCATGCTGCAGACAGCAACATGGAGATCATCAGAAGGAATGGAAAAACTAGCTGGCTGTGGTAGGAGGGAGGACTGCAGCCTTGGCAGTAGTGTCAGCAGCCTCGTTTCCCATCAGAATAATGTGGCCGAGAACCCACATAAACATCACAGTGGCTCCCTCAAGAATGAGCAAGTGGAAGCTTTTGTGGACCCTTTGGACTGTGTACAGCACACAGAGGTTCTAAAGTGCACTGGGAGAATCGGTGCCGATGGCACAATTGAAAAGCCAGTGTCGCTGGATGTACTGCATGGCTGACATAGGGCGAAGAGCTCTGCTGTAAATAATGAGCAGTGTTCCAGAAGCTGACACAAAAATTGTCGGTGCCAATGAAGAAAGCACACATGACACCACAGTCAGTCTGAGAGCCCTCAGTGTACAAAATGGTAGCATTGATAAGTTCCATGCAAAGGTTGAGAAACTTACACCATTAGATCAAATCTGGAGTAGCTTCATTAGGAAGCTAATGAAGTCCAAGGTGAAAACAGGCCGTCGCATGAAGCCAAGGTGGAGGAGGGTACACACCCATCCGGAAAGTGGCACACAGAGTGAAGTTAAGCTGCTGGAGCAATAGCCGGAAGCAAACTCCAGGAGGTAGCAGAAAACAGGGACACGCCCAATACTGGCAGTCAAAGGAATCATCAAAGAAGGAGGCGTAGGATGGGTGGCCATGCATGCCAGACAAATGGCATGCATATCTGCTGAGCAGAACATCATGCCGGTATGACAGCGATAGTGTGGCAGTTTCTGCATAGAGACGCTCAAGCCGGATAGCGTGAAAGGTGCCAGTGGCCAAACGGATTCCACGATGGAGGATTGTTTTTCAACAGTGTAAGATGGACAGATGTGCAGATTTATAAACGAAACACCCACAGTCTAGTTTCAAATGATCAAAGGATTGGTACCAACAGATGAGGGTGGTCCAATCCGCTCCCAAAGAAGTACCGCTTAGGACATGTAAGACACTGAGGGACCGGGTGCAGTGCCAGCCAGGTAAGACATATGGGAGGACTAAGAAAAGTTTCCTACCAAGCATGAGCCCCAGGAATTTCACAGTTCCAGCGAACGGAAGAACAACAGTCCCAAGATGTAAAGACGGTGGAAGAAACCCACTGCACTGCCGCAAATTCACGAAAGCCATTGTCACTGCTTCAAGAGTAAATACAATTAGATCATCAATGAAGACAGCACTCAAGCAGACACATCCATGGAGAACTGCAATAGATTGCAAAACCGTCGACGAAATGGGAGGTGGAGATGCCTGGCAGGAGACAAGCAATAATAGGGTTAAAGGCTAAAGCAAATAGGACAACACTCAGGACACAGCCCCGAGTCACACTGTTTTCCTAGATAAAGGTGTCTGACAATGCAAAACCCACACGTAACTTGAAGAGCAGGTGACTTCGGAAGCCCCATGTGCACAGAGTATGGAGGATACCAGTCCTCTAGCACGTGTCATTTGCTTTCTCCGTATCAAAAAACCTGGCCACAGCTGTTATTTCCACAGAAAACCATTCATGACATGGATTGACAAAGTGACGAGATGGTCAACTACAAAGTGGCACTCTCAAAATCCACACTGTGCAATTGTTAGTAAATTGTGAGACTCGCGCCAACATAACCAGACGGGCATGAATCATACATTTCATCACCTTTCAAACACAGCTGATAAGAGAAATGTGGTGGTAGCTAGAAGAAAGATATTTGTTCTTACCAGGCTTAGATATGGATACGACAGTTGCTTCACATCAGTGTCTGGGAAACATGCTATCTGTCCAGATGTGATTGTACATATGAAGGAGAAAGTGCTTGCCCACAAGAGAAAAGGGCTGCAACATCTGAAAGTTATTATAACAAATACAGTTCGCCATCATAGGATGATGGTTAAATCACAGAGAGCATGCCTCCCCGCAAGAATTGCGCCACGGCATGCCTCAGTCCACCAAGGGATTGGGATGCGGTATGGTAAAGATGAAGTGCTAGGTGTGGAACGTTCTGCGCTGCTAAGGATGAATTTTGTGAGGTACTCTACCTGGTCATCCACAACTGGGGAAATGTTGTTCACTGAAGGTCGCCAGGAAGTAGTAAAGCCGACAGCCTTCGGAAGCTGCCAATTGGGTTTCACATAGTTGGGGGAGGAGTCATCAATCGGATAGCACACAGGAACTGGTCCCCTGAGTACTTGTCAGAGAGAACGGACCACCTGAGACAATGGATAAACTGTGCAGTGCAAAACAAGAGGTCTAAATGGTAACAGAAGTGCATAGAGTGTGAAAGGAATGTGGGTGCTCCAGTGTTATGGCAGATGAGGCTCATCTGATTGAGAAGGTAAGCCAACAGTGCACATCTTGAACAGGTTCTGGAAGAGCCCCAAAGGGGATGGCACGAATTTAAGTCACCAAACAGCAAAAAAGGGTGAGGGAATTGCACAATAAGCTGGAGGAAATCTGCCCTAGTGACACTGAATGATGGAGGGATGTAGATGTACAAAGAGAAAAGGTGAAGTGAGGAAGGAAAATGTAGACTGCAACAGCTTGCTGCCAGATGTCCAGTGAGATGGTTTGACTATGATCATCATCCCGGATGAGCAGCCGGGCTCTCCCATGAGATGGAATGCCATCCTCAGTGGGAAGGTAAAATCAGACTGGAAAGAAATGAGAGAGGTCAAAGCAATCATGAGGACACAGTTTTGTTTCCAAGGGGCAGAAAACAAATGGTGGCTACGATTTCAATAGCAGCTGTAATATCTCCTTGTTGGATCTAGCACTGCGAACATGCCACTGGAGGAGAGTCATGACGGGGAAAGGGAAGGAGGGGAAAAAATGAAGGGTTGTCAAATCGGTGGCTGGCAAGTGCCAGCCTTTGAAGACTCACTGCTACAGGGCACAGAGGCTGGAAACTCCTGCTCTACAAGATTTACAGAGGTGTCAGCATTATCAATGGGTTGGCCCGCAGTTTCCAGGGCAGAAAAACAGTCGGTGGTGAGCAACCAGAGAAATGAAAGTTGCTCGGGTGAGAGTATCACGTGACGACACCACTGAAGAGGGCCTCTAAGTAAGCAAAGAAAAAGACCATTTGCCTTTGATTTCTTGGAGCCTTTGCGGTTGGCGAATGAAGACTTGATGCTTGTTGGCTGTAGGTATGTAAAAAGTCTCCAAGGAAGTTCTTTCCAGCCTGCCAGTTGTGTAGCAGGTGATTTTGCCATCTGAGACAAAAATTTGGGAGCTTGTTGCGCAGCTGGAGGAGAAGGAGATGAATATGCTACCGTGACATTCCGAGATTCTCTTCAACGATGTCGCAATGTGATACCCTCACCCATTCAACTTCCGTTTCACTGGTGGCACACTGCCAACCATTCTTCTGCTCCAGAATCATCACACTGACCCGGTGAGAATGCCGACACCTCTGTAGATCTCATGGAGCAGGATCCTTCAGCTTCTGCAGCACGTAGAAGTGAGTCTTTATAACCCCGGTGCTGAATTTGAGGTCACAAGTCTGCACGGCCATGTCCTTCGTGGAGTGAGATGTAGCAAGAATGGTATTGTAGTGGCAGATGATAGCAGAGCTTCCAACTAGCCAACAACTCGCGAGCAACAGGGTAAGGCACTTTTTCCTTCACCCTGATTTCCTGGACAGTCTGCCCATTGAGACACACGGGACATTCTTGGGATGAGGCTGCACTGTTGCTATTGCAATTGATACAGGGGGGAGAAAGAGGCAGGCAATTGCCCTTGTGAACATCCCTAACATGAGTACCACATAGGTGTGTTGCGACAGCACTTAAGTGTGGTTGTAATGTAGACAGTGAGGTTGTATCAATTGTTTTCATTAGCCGATAGACTGCAATGATTCCCTGATCAGAGAGGTAAGTTTGGATTTCTCCGTCAGTCAGACTATCGAGCAGCCCAGTGGAAAAAATACAACATGAGGAATTCAGCACTCAATGGGCCTCAACACGTATAGGATAGCCATGGAGGAGCAAAGACGCAAGCGGGGCTTGGGCTTGAATATCACAATTCGTCTCCATAAGCAAAGTGCCATTACGTAAATGAGAGCAAGATTTCATATGGTCTGCAATTGCATCAACACCTTTCTGAATAAGAAATGGAGTAACTGTAACAAAGGACTGACCTCCTTCAGTACATGATAACACAAGAAACCAAGGTACAGCAGCTGGGGGATTCTTAGAATCTTTAGCCTAATTCCATTTACATTTAGTAGACATAGACTGAGATTGTGATTGGCCCACTGTGAGAAGATCCCCCATGATTGCCTGTGTCTCCAATGGCATGCTCCTTCCGACTGGGGGCTTATCCCCTTATGTAACTGTTCACACCTCAGGTCACATCTCGCTATCTCCTGACAGAGGGGACAACTGGCAATTTGGGAAGGTAACAGTTTAGGCCATTGCTCCTCCCTGGGCCTGGTCTCTACCAAGGGGTACGTGCAAACCCTACCAGTCAACCCAGGCCTGGGAATTATGTATTACCCAGTCACCCATTATGCGTCAGACGTGTGTGCCGGCCTTCAAGAGTGCAAAGAGAGGAAGAAGAAACAAAAAAGGAACCTCAAATGCCAAAGCAGGGGAAGGGTAGGAGCTGGAGAACTAAGAAAGAAAGAAAAAGCAGTGGAAGGACTGTTCTGATATGAATAGCTGGAGGACAGACATGCAGCATGGAATGGGAGACGGTGCTGCACAAGCTGGGACCCTTTGGTAGCCAAGCACGAACTCATCAAAGAGTGGTGAGCCGCCTGGAGGGTGTACATGTGCTGACAGTATGTGCCGGTTATAAATTTTGTTACACTAAATTTTAGCTACTCCAGGCCTCAGTAAATCAGTCTCTCAGTAATCAGGCCCACATTCAGCCTCTACTCGCTCAAGCAGGAATGAAGCGTACAATGATGAATTATTGTGTGCAACAATGTTGTTAGTTAATTACGATGTTAAGGAATGCTATCTGTGTTTGAAATAGTGGCTTTCTTTATGGTTAATTATCATGGCTTCTAAAAGGAAACACCTCAAGCTGAAACTCGAAATTAGGGGCAAGATGAACTGAGATCCTTCGCAGAAAGCCATTGCGGCCAAGTATAACGTTGGACAAGCAACTACTTATGGCCAAACTGTAACAGATGAAGAGATAATCAAATGCATACAGGAAAATTATAACAGAAGTGATGAAGAGGACATGGGAGGACAGAACACTAAGGCCTCTCATGCTGCTGGTGCTGAAGCTGCAGACATCTTCCTGGAGTACATTATGCAACAATCAGAAACACAAAATACTGATTTAATGCTTATAAAGCTGTTGTGTGACAATACATATCAACATGTATCATCACTGGGACAACCAAAACTTTGGGATATATTTCATAGTGAGTGGCCCTACGGTACATGCAATAACTCAAGGACTACATTTTCTATGCAAATGAACTTATCTATGAATTTAATAAAGTATAATCCCTATGCTTTTACTCTGAATTTAAGACACTCAATAATCCAGCACTTCCACTAAACCAGCACCCATAAGTGCACAGAATGGCTGGACTGGTAAGAGTCTAATGTATATCTTCAGCAAACCAAAGATTATTAAATAATAAGGAAAGTTTGCGATCTATGCTGTTGAGAGATGTAGCCATTGCTATGTCAGTAGAGTAGTTCTAGATAATAAAATAATTATTCTGGTTCCATGTGAAAAAAACCATTTACTCCATCTCTAACGACATACTATTTTTGTTATTAAATAGCTATCACAGGACATGGTAACCCAGTTCCAATTGCAGGTTGCCTCTCTAATGGCATCCAGGGGCAAATGAAATTCGTATTTTGTAATGGGTGCCATCAAACTACATTCAGGCCAGAGGAAATTAAAATGTCCTGGGGTGCCTCTCCTGCTCCCAGTCAGTCGGTTTGACATCCTGCCCCTCTTTAAAATAAATAAATAAATGAAAAATTTTAAAAAACTCGCAATTAATACTGGATGGGATTATTTGTAACTGGGAGAACAAGAACTCTTCAGATAATTTGCACTCTTTATTGCCTATTACCTAATAACTTGCTTTTTTGTGTGATGCAAAATCAAATACAGAATGCATAAAACCAGTAAAGACAGGAAACAAGCAAGACAGTACAAATTTCTTCAATCCTTAAGTTGAAGTACTTTTTTTCTCTCAAATCTTGCTACAGCTTTACGTAACATCCTTTCCTTTCTGGGAAAGACTATTACGTTTGTCAAACATTTTGCTACATGAAAAAAAAAGAAATGTCATTGCCTAATTCTGAAAAACTGTTAATACAAATAATACCCTAGACTGGTGTGGTTTCTCGATCTGATTACGTGTATTTTGTTACTGTAAAGAGATAAAATGAAAAAGGCTGATCTACTATTGCAGCAAATTGTAACAACCGCCAAATAAACCTGACTGTTTTGGCACAAATGGTCATTTATATAACACAACAGAATATAATTCACAAAGTACCAATATCAAATGCCTATTAGGCCTACTACAAGCAAAAACCTTTATGTTCGGAAATAGTTTCACATTTCATTCATACACTCCAGCTTCTCAAATATGAGAATGAAAAGTAGTAGTGCAAAATTTTTATATAAATTTGAAATCGACATATTCTTCCATAATTTGTGTGATATCCCCGTTTCTTCTCCTTCCTCGTTCCAACAAACAATCTTGTCATTATTAATTCTGTAACTATTCCTGTCAGGGTCAAAACTAATTCTTTGGTTAACTTCACTAACCCTGCCACAATCAACAGCTTAGTTACCCCGCATTTATTCTCCGGTTAGGTGTTATAGGTGTTCGTACAAAGCGTTTTCCACACTACTCCCAGAACAGAACATAGGCAGCTGTTACAGGGGTCTGTGCAACTGGCCCTTACTACTATAGCGGTCTGGGCAAAATTTTTCTGCCAAAATTTCATTTTCTTGGATACACTGAGAAGATAATACGTCATCTTCCTGTTAGTCGTTTATTCCCACTCTGATAGTCTGAATCTATGGAGTTCGCTGGTAATTATAACAACGCTGATCATTCGCAAACCCAGTCAACACATAAACAGCAATTGGCATTCACCCGTTTGGCCTTATTCTACTGAGCTCGTATAGACCTGCCCCCTTCTGTCGGCAGGAAAGTTTATTTATAGATGTGATCGGGATTCTCCTGGCAGAGGCATGCATTCAAATATCAACTTATGATTCATTCAGAAATAAACTCAGAATATATTCAAAAATGTTCAAAAACCAACAGGGATGCGTTTCAAAATAGCATGAATGATCGAGACCAAATTTGGCAGCTTGCGCACACCAGTAAAATTTTTCCAGGTAGCACCTTGCTGCTTGCTGCTACTGCTTATAGAGCTAACAGCCACAGTTTGGTAGCCAGAAGCTGGAGAAGGTGCTACACATCCACAACTCAACTGCACATATGCATGAGCCCACTCGCAACTGCTCAAATGAATCTAATGTAAACAGTTGTGACATCATGCTCATCGTAGGCAATTTGTTGTTATGAAGCATTGCATAGTCTTCCTAAAGCCTTCAATACATTTTGCTGTTGACAGACGCTTGTATGAGCACTGTGTTTTGTTGTTGTATATGGCGCATTTCCTTTGCAACTTAAGTTTTATTTTCTTTTTTTCTCTCGTTCATGCTTTATTGCTGCAGTATTATTCTGCAGTAGTGGGGTACAGTAATATCCTATATTAGAGTATTGTTTCTTACCAGTCAAAATTACAAAAATTTAACTGAAAACTAAAATTAAAAAAATCCCGGGTTTTTTCCCGGTTTTCTCTCAGATGAAAAAATTCCCAGGTTTTTCCCTCATCTCCCGGGTCGTATACACTCTGACTGAGGATCCAGTCCATTCCATGTAAACACTGCCCACACCATTGCAGAGCCACCACCAACTTGCACAATGCCTTGTTGACAACTTGGGTCCATGGGCTTTGGGGGATCTACAGCTCACTCTAGTCTTACCATCAGCTTTATCAACTGAAATCAGGACTCATCTGACCAAGTTTTTCCGTCGTTTAGGGTCCAACCGATATGGTCATGAGTCCAGGTTAGGCACTGCAGGCGATGTCATGCTGTTAGCAAAGGCACTCTTGTCGGTCATAGCCCATTCATGTCAAATATTGCCGCACTGTCCTAAGGGATACGTCTAGTCTTTCTGCAGTTATTACATGCAGTGTTACTTGTCTGTTAGCACTGACAACACTACGCAAACGGCGCTGCTCTCAATTGTTAAGCAAAGATCGTCAGCCACTGCATTGACTGTGGTGAGAGGTAATGCCTGAAATTTGACAGAGTGGATCTCAGAATACTGAATTCCCTAACAATTTCCGAAATGGAATGCCCATGCGTCCAGCTCCAACTACCATTCCACATTCGGAGTCTTAATTCCCGTCATGCAGATGTAGTCACATTGGAAATATTTTCACATAAATCACCTAAGTACAAATAATAGCTCTGCAAATGCACAGCCAGGGTGTATACACGGACAAGGAACAAAAATTCCTGTATTTTTGCCGGATCTCCCAGTTAAAAATACATTTTCTCCCGGGTGAAAATACACTTTTTCCGTGTTAAGTGACAGTATACTTTCCGTCGGAACTGTAACTCTTCAATCCTTTAAATGGATTTGGTTTTATACAGCTGCATAGAATTTCTCGGCACTTTAGAAAACTAAACTCAGGGGAAAAAAACACGTTTGGAAGGATCTTTGATATGCAGCAACATGTACGCTGCATATTTTCATATTACGAAAGTATAAATTCGAATTCCACAAACAGCAAAAGTTAATGGGTTAAGTTACTATACACAGTTTCTTGGTAAAGCTTTCACGTATAATATTTGTTTCGAAGATTAATAAGCTACAAGAGAAGGTAAGCTTTCACATATAATGTTGATATGATTAGCACTTGTTACACTTTAAGATACATCACACAAATACACCAGTAAAATTTTTAATACAGACATAAATCTCTTATCTTCTAGGCTCAAAATTCTTGTAAATGGCTTGACATCAAAGAGTTGATTTTTAAATGAGAGCAAACGGTCTATGATTTAAGAAATTCATCGTACATTCTCACACGTAGTTCATCTTCCGTAAAAGGAAACACTTTTCGAAACACAATTCACAATATTTTCCCGCAACCAGTTAGAAATACATTCATTTCAGCAGTTGCCAGACAGTGCCAGATAATAAGAGGCGTCACCACACTTGCGCAGCTACGGTCATAAAAGAAACAAGACATCCGAGGTTACTCCAAGAGCATCAGAATTTCATGAACCATACTAAAATGCATAGTTCACCTTCAAGCGCACACTCATATGTCCAGATTCCCAATGACGTAGGCCTCGACCTGATATTAAGCTTTTCGATATGGTTTTCAGGACGTAAATTTTCTTCGAGTACCAGTACTATATTATCTCATGTTTGATTCTTTATTATGGCATAATGCCATACGTGCAAGAAGATGAAAATGTGCACTTGAAATATGGCGAACAGTTGAAACTAGTCAACAGTGTGGAATTAAACACTTCGTTTCAAATAAATTTACTGACTCAGCAGGAAAGCTTAATAAAAGATAAATTTCTTTAACAAACTGACAAAAATAACTTTATTGTTCTGCAAGGCGATTAATACCTGACTGTCAGAAAGGTGGAAATAAAATAAAATATGAAACTAGTAACGTATTTTAGCCTTCCATAATTATGTGAATGTATTTTAAGTCACTTGATAGCTCCCAGCCACAGAAATCCGTCTTGTTTTCATTTGACGCGAGATCAGTAAATGAAGAGGAAACAGAAAAATCACTAAATGTAAACTCGAGTCATGTGGAGACTACCAGCCTCCACCCCCCCCCCCCCCCCACTATAACTCAGACTACTCTGTGCACCAAGGGGGGGGGGGGGGAAGACTTTTCAAAAATAAGTTCATTTTATAGCACACATCTTTCTGAAGATGTCTGTTACATAAGGCAGATATCTTCGAAGAAATGTAAGGTATGCTATTTGGTCTTTAGTGTGCCGAAATGCAGTGCCACGCCTCTTCAAACAACATTCTTATACTGCACGTCACTGTATTTCACTCTGTGGAACTCTAACATGTATATTTTGTAATGGTTGCAATCAAACTATTTCAGGACAATGGAAATTAAAATGTCCTGTAGTGCCTCTCCTGCTCCCAGTCGGCTGGTTTGACATCCTGCCCCTCTAAAAAATAAAAAAATAAAAAATCATAATTAATACTGAATGGGATTATTTGTAACCGGGAGAACAAGGACTCTACAGAAAATTTGGACTCTTTATTGCCTATTAGCTAATAACTTGCTCTTCTGTGTGACATAAAATTAAATATAGGATCCCTAAAACCACTAAAGACAAGAGACAGGCAAGACAGTACACATTTCTTCAATCCTTAAGTCCTAATGATTTTTCTCTCTAATCTTGTTGCAGCTTTACATGGCATGCTTTCCTTTCTGCGAAAGAACTATTACCCCAAAGTTCGTCAAAAGCTTTACTAAATGTCGTTGTCTAAAACTGAAAAAGCTGTTAATACAAATAGTATCTAAGACTGGCTTGGTTTCTCGGTCTGATTACATCTATTTTGTCACGGTGTGCTGGATAAAACAAAATAGGCCTTTCTAGTATTGCAGCAATCGTAACACACACCAAATAAGCGAGACTGTTTTGGCAATGATGACCATTTTTAAAGTACGACAATATTATTCACAAAGTACCAATACAAAATACCTATTTGGCCTACTACAATCAAAAAGCTTTATGTTAGGAAATAGTTTCACATTTCATTCATACACTCCAGTTTCTCATGCACGAGACCGAAAAGTAGTATAACGAAATTTTTGTATAAATTTGGAATCGTCATATTCTTCCATAATTTGTGTGATGTCCCCATTTCTTCTCCTTCCCCGTCCTAACAAACAATGTTGTCATCACTAATTCTGTAACTATTCCTACCACTGTCAAAACTCATTTTCCAGTTAACTTTACTAACACTGCCACAATCACTGGTTTAGTTATCCAGCTATTATTCTCCGGTTAGGCGTTATTATGTGTTCGTACAATGTGTTTTCCGCGCTACTTCCAGAATGGAACTTACGCGGCTGCTAGCCGGGGACTACAACTTGCCCTGTCTAGTGTAGCGATCTGGCCCAAAATTTTGTGTCAGAATTTCACTTTCTTGGATACACTGAGGAGATAATACATAACACAGCTCTACAAAATAATTTTTTTTTTTCGTTGCCAGGGAAGTTTGAACGAAAATGGGATATTGTTATGATACTCATTTCGAGTATATTTGTACTTTTTCCAAATTGGCTCTGGTTTTTGAGATATAGGTTATTTGTGGAAATGAGAGTTTCATGTGGATAATATCGACTGCAGGGTCCATATATGGTGTAATGTATTTGCCACCTGTTTTTTAATTAGTGATATTGTACTATCTTTATTAAACAATTGTGCTCAGGGAGTGCCTCTGTGTGGTTGAGGATTACATCATGCAAACATCACATTGTCAGCATGTGTTCAGTCCTGTTGTGCGGTGCGTGTGTTGAAGATAATGAGGGTTGTGCAGATTTGAATTCGGCGGTACTCGACATTCATTTGTTGGCCGAGGTAATCCCCGCAACAGCCGATAGGTACCGTTCAGTGTAAACAAGAAAAATGGCGATGGTCGAAAGTCACACACATGTGCAGTGCAGCTTCAAGGACATAGAACCTTTTCATCGTGACGTAGCAAATAAGAGGTGAGTATTCATTTCACACAAAACAATTAATGATGTTTGTTGGATGTGATTGACATGCAAATACAAGAAAGTTCTGCATAATATGTAGTATTTGTGCAATTTTGTTTTAGGAAAACATGAGTTCTTCACGCCGTCTTTGCGTGAACCATCCAGATGAGTTCTGCTACATTTGTGGTGAATACGTTCTTCAAAAGAACAGGAAGAATATCACTCCTTTTGTGAAGGAAGCGTATCTGGCATATTTCGGAATTAAACTTGGAGATCAAGACAAGGCGTGGGCACCCCATAAAGTTTGTAAATGCTGTGTGGAGTGCTTACGGCAGTGGACAAAACGAAAAAGGAAAAGCTTAAACTTCGGAGTGCCTATGGTATGGCGAGAGCAGAAGAACCATACAGATGATTGCTATTTTTGCATTGTTAATGTGAAAGGTTTTAATAGGTTCAAAAAACGAAAGTGGGAATATCCCGATTTGGAATCAGCAAGAAGACCGGTGGTGCACAGTAACGATGTTCCTGTACCAACCTTCACAACATTACCCACGCTAACATCATCAGATGACAATGTGCACGGCGAGGAATGTACAAGTAGTGGTTCGGAATACGAAGGACGTGAGACACAACCCCAGCAGTTCGACCAGAAGGAGCTCAGTGACTTGATACGAGAACTCAATCTTTCAAAGCAAGCATCAGAACTCTTAGCATCCAGGCTTAAGGAAAAGAACTGTCTTCATCCAAGTGTTAAAATAACAGCTTACCGGTCGAGAGAAGAAAACCTTCTTCCATACTTCAACCAAGAAGAGGTTATAGTGTATTGCAGCAATATACCTGGACTTTTACTTGAATTGGGGCTGCCGGAATATAGACCAGAGGACTGGCGTCTCTTCATAGACAGTTCCACTAGAAGTTTAAAATGTGTTCTCCTACACAATGGCAATCGTTACGCATCTATTCCAATTGCCCACTCAACAAAACTTTGTGAAGCATATGCTAACATCAAGATGGTTCTGCAGAAAATTCAGTATATGCAGCACCAGTGGTTGATTTGTGTTGATTTGAAAATGGTGAACTTCTTGCTTGGACAACAAAGTGGATACACAAAGCACCCATGTTTTACCTGCATGTGGGATAGTAGGGCAAAGCACAAACATTGGAAGCAGAAAACACGGCCTCCAAGGGAACATATGGCTGTTGGTGAAGCAAACATCATTAATGAACCTCTGGTTAGTAGGGACAAGATTGTTCTTCCACCATTACATATTAAGTTAGGACTAATGAAGCAATTCACCAAAGCTTTAGACAGAAATGGTAATTGCTTCACATACATCTGCAATACGTTCCCTGGACTCAGTAGTGAAAAACTTAAGGCAGGAATATTTGATGGTGCTCAAATTCGCAGGCTCATCAACGATACCAATTTTACAAGTGTCATGACTGTCACTGAAGCATCGGCCTGGAACAGTTTTGTCGCTGTTGTAAAATGTTTTTTGGGCAATCATAAAGCTCCCAATTACGAGGAACTGGTCAAAAACATGCTCACTAACTTTCAAAACTTAGGAGCTAACATGAGCATAAAATTGCACTTCCTTCACAGCCACTTGGATCGATTTCCTCGTAATCTAGGTGATTTCAGTGAGGAACAAGGAGAGTGGTTCCACCAAGATATGAAAGGAATAGAGGAAAGATATAAAGGAAGATGGGACAGGCATATGATGGCAGATTATTGCTGGAATCTGCAACGTGACTGTTCTGAAGAGACCTATAAAAGGAAAGCGTGCAGGAAGCGGTTCGTCATGGACGGAAAATGATATACTTAAAGAGAAACTTTTCAATTATGTTTTATACGTGGACAAATGCCTATCAGGTTTTCATAGAAGCTATTTATAAAGATTATTTTCTTTTTTCATTGTAGTTTGTAGTGCTCGAGTTCAGTATTAGCAATTTTTTCTAATAAATCATGCATTATCTCAAAAACTAGAGCCAAACTGCATACATGGTTGCTATATTCGTCCTCAGCACCACTAACCCATCCTAAAGCCACTCAAATATCCTTGGCAAGAAAATGAGTGTTGACCAGTGATAATCTTTCTTACCTGTTATTCCTGTTAGTCGTTTATTTCCACTCTGGTAGTCTGAATCTATGGTTTTCGTTAGTTATTATAACTACGTTTAACATTTGCAAACCAATTCAACCACATAAACAAGCAGCAGTTGGCATTCACCGGTTCGGCTTTATTCCGCTCAGCTCGTACAGCCCCATCCAGTTTTGTCTGCAGGAAAGTTCATTTCTAGATGCGATGAGGATTCCCCTGTCAGAGACATCATGCCCTATGCATGCATCCAAAAATCAACTTATAATTCATTCAGAAATAAACTTAGAATGTGTTCAAAAATGTCCAAATACCAGCAGGGATGCATTTCAAAATCATACTATAATCGATAAACCGATGTGCACTGGATGCTAGGTGCTTTGTGAAACAAGGTTTTATTCCTCAAGAATATAAATTTGTCCCTTCCCCCCGAAACTGCCCCCCGGGTTCAGATACCCCGGTTTGCAGCACCCCCGCCCCTTCCCCCACTACATTTGGGCCTGTTACGAACACGTGAATCTGGCAGCTTGGGCACGCCAGTGAAATTTTTCCGGGTACCCCATGTGGCTGGTTGCTGCTACTGCTGGTTACATAGCCAACAGCCATACTTCTGTAGACAGAAGCCGGAGAAGGTACTACTCATACGCGACTCAACTGCGCGTGTGCGTGAGCCCACTCTTAACTGCTTAAATGAATCTAACATAAACAGTTGTGACATCATGCTCATCGGAGGCAATTTTGTTGTTATGAAGCATTGCATAGTCTTCCTAAAGCCATTGACACATTTTGCTGTTGGCAGACGCTTGTACGTGCACTGTGTAATTTTATATGACGCATTTCCTTTGCAATTTAAGTTTTATTTTCGTTTTTATCTCTTATTCATATTTTAATGCTGCAGTATTATTCTGCAGCAGTGGGATACAGTAATATCCTTTGTTAGAGTGTTGGTTCTTACCAATCAAAATTACAAGAATTTAACTGAAAACTAAAATAACCAAAAATTCCCGTGTTTCTCCCGGTTTTCTCCCAGATGAAAAATTTCCGGGTTTTTCCTGGATCGTATACACCCTGACTGCCCTTTTATATCTTGCGTGTGTAATATCACTGACATCTGTGTATGTGCATATTGCTATAGTAAGACTTTTGTCACCTCAGTGCATTATCACAGTTATACAAAGGAACTCAAATTCACAGACACTTCTGTCTGTTAGTAATTAACAGAGCAGTCATTAAAGCACACAAGACACCCGGCCCCAGGGCCCCTCTTTTCATTACAATGACCGCCTGATACTCATTTTTATTCCACCAGCCCCTCAACAAATGTAAATCGACTGCCCCCCCCCCCCCCCTCCTGCAAGTGGCAATAACAGTCAGGTTCAGAAAGCAGCAGTCAAGATAATTCCATGTTTTCAGATCTGCAGAGCAGTTTAACACAGGCCTATCATTACGCCCTGAAAAAGAAATATATAACAATGAAATTACAAAAGCTGACTTTTGAAATTAAATACATCCAAACCCAGGTGATACACAAAGACAGAAAACTGCTCTTGAAATGTATCTCCAACTACAGTCATGAACATTTGTTAATCTATGTAAAGGTGGATTGCAGCCAGACTTTAATCCACAAACTCCATTTAATGTGAAAATTATGTCAACTGAAAATGTCTGTGTGTTGGTAATGTGAATGAGGGAAGCCGAGGATACACCTCACTATGGCTCTCTGCAACAGCCAACACAGAGCAACCACTACTGAACAATGAAAATGTTGAAGCATAAGCAAACACAGATTTAAGTACCTGCACCATACATGTGAAACTATGTACTAAATCACAATTAAAGGCCCAATAAAGAAATATAAACACTGGCCACAAATGAAAACTGAAGAGATTTTCACCGAAAACTGCTGTTAGTGCTAATGGTAGTCTGTGGAGTCAGTGTTGGGCCTGTCTCTCAAAAAGAAAGCAGTATGTTCTGAAGAAGATAATAGCAGACTTGCAAATACAAACAACAATA
This sequence comes from Schistocerca nitens, assembly GCF_023898315.1. Lineage (NCBI taxonomy): Eukaryota > Metazoa > Arthropoda > Insecta > Orthoptera > Acrididae > Schistocerca > Schistocerca nitens. The sequence continues at coordinate 479,722,523 of NC_064614.1, read as the reverse complement.
GATAATATAAAACTTCAAATCTGCCATTACAGGAGGAAAGATGCAGAATGTTCTACAGTATTACCTAAAAAGTTCCATGCCAGACTAAAAAATAAAATTTAGGCCTTTTACATGTTGCATCTCTTCTTTGTGTTATAACGAATTTTTTTCATATATGTTTCAAAGACATGTAATAATACTTTACTAGCACCTTTCTAAGACTGTGAAAACTTTTTTAAATTAGACTCTAGAGGCTACATACCACGAAAAAATGTCTTTAGTGTCAAGAGATTATTCATCAGCTATGACAATGAGCAGCACAACTTCAGAACATCGCTAAATGCTTTGCTCTGTTGGTTTAGAGACACGCTATCATTTTCCAAGATTGGGTTTCACTAAACTCCCAGGGTGCTGTGTAAACAGCAAGGCAGGGGATGCTGTACGGCCTGTTACACAAACTTAAGGGATTTTTGTATCTAGGCAGTGTCTGTAGACAATCGAGTCATTTTCTGTGTATAAAATTGAGACATTTCTCATCTACAGACATACTTTTGCAGCAAAATCACAAAACTTATAACTTCCATTTGAAATAAGAGACACGAGACAATTTTTAGACGATGTTGTGCAACATTACATACAGGGGGTATTTAAAAAACATGTTTCTGTGGGTGGAGCTTGTGTAAAACACATTTCTGCTGCTAGGTGTGTATAGTGAACTCACTGCCAGTTCAGTGCCGCTGTGTTGTTGACCTGGCTTGATCTGTTCATACACTACTGGCCATTAAAATTGTTACACCACGAAGATGACGTGCTACAGACGACAAATTTAACAGACAGAAAGAAGATGCTGTGATATACAAATGATTAGCTTTTCAGAGCATTCACACATGGTTGGTGCCCGTGGCGACACATACAACATGCTGACATGAGGAAAGTTTCCAACCGATTTCTCATACACAAACAGCAGTTGACTGGCGTTGTCTGGTGAAACGTTGTTGTGATGCCTCGTGTAAGGAGGAGAAATGCGTACCATCACATTTCCGACTTTGATAAAGGTCGGATTGTAGCCTATCGCGATTGCGGTTTATCATATCGCGACACTGCTGCTCGCATTGGTCGAGATCCAATGACTCTTAGCAGATTATGGAATCGGTGGGTTCAGGAGGGTAATACAGAATGCCGTGCTGGATCCCAACGGCCTCATATCACTAGCAGTCGCAATGACAGGCATGGCTGTAACGGATCTTGCAGCCATGTCTCAATCCCTGAGTCAACAGATGGGGATGTTTGCAAGACAACAACCACCTGCACGAACAGTTACATGATGTTTGCAGCAACAGGGACTATCAGCTCTGAGACCATGGCTGCAGTTACCCTTGACGCTGCATCACAGACAGGAGTGCCTGTGATGGTGCAGTCAACGACGAACCTGGGCGCACAAATGGCAAAACGTCATTTTTTCGGATGAATCCAGGTTCTGTTTACAGCATCATGATGGTCGCATCCGTGTTTGGCGACATCGCAGCGAACGCACATAAGGAAGCGTGTATTCGTCATCGCCATACTGGCGTATCACCCGGCGTGATGGTATGGGGTGTCATTGGTTACACGTCTCTGTCACCTCTTGTTCGCATTGACGCCAATTTGAACAGTGGATGTTACATTTCAGATGTGTTACGAACCGTGGCTCTACCCTTCATTCGATCCCTGCGAAACCCTACATTTCAGCAGGATAATGCACGACCGCATGTTGCAGGTGAGAGATCTGGAGCCAAACATTTTCTGTATCCAGAAAGGCCTGTACAGGACCTGCAACATGCGGTCGTGCATTATCCTGCTGAAATGTCCTGCAACATGCGGTCGTGCATTATCCTGCTGAAATGTAGAGTTTCACAGGGATCGAATGAAGGGTAGAGCCACGGGTCGTAACACATCTGAAATGTAACGTCCACTGTACAAAGTGCCGTCAATGCGAACAAGAGGTGACCGAGATGTGTAACCAATGGTACCCCATACCATCACGCCGGGTGATACGCCAGTATGGTGATGACGAATACACGCTTTCAATGTGCGTTCACCGCGATGTCGCCAAACACGGATGCGACCATCGTGATGCTGTAAACAGAACCTGGATTCATCCGAAAAAATGACGTTTTGCCATTCGTACACCCAGGTTCGTCGTTGAGTACACCATCACAGGCGCTCCTGTCTGTGATGCAGCGTCAAGGGTAACCGCAGCCATGGTCTCCAAGCTGATAGTCCATGCTGCTGCAAACGTTGTCGAACTGTTCATGCAGATGGTTGTTGTATTGCAAACGTCCCCATCTGTTGACTCAGGGATCAAAACGTTGCTGCACGATCCGTTACAGCCATGCGGATAAGATGCTTGTCATCTTGACTGCTAGTGATACGAGGCCTTTGGGATCCAGCATGGCGTTCCGTATTACCCTCCTGAACCCACCAATTCCATATTCTGCTAACAGTCATTGGATCTCGACCAACATGAGCAACAATGTCGCGATACAATAAACCGCAATCACAATAGCCTACAATCCGACCTTTATCAAAGTCGGAAATGTGTGGTACGCATTTCTCCTCCTTACATGAGGCATCATAACAACATTTCACCAGGCAACGCCGGTCAACTGCTGTTTGCGTATGAGAAATCGGTTGGGAACGTTCCTCATGTCAGCACGTTGTAGGTGTCTCAGCACGTTGTAGGTGTCTCCACGGGCACCAACCTTGTGTGAATGCTCTGAAAAGCTAATCATTTGTATATCACAGCATCTTCTTCCTGTCGGTTAAATTTCGCATCTGTAGCAGGTCATCTTTGTGGTGTAGCAATTTTAATGGCCAGTAGTGTATATTTGTCCAATAAATACCCGTTTATCATCTGCATTTCTTCTTGGTGTAGCAATTTTAATGGCCAGTAGTGTATGCAGTGATTGCTTTTACTAGCAATGTTTTGTTCTTTTATGAAGGCAAGTTTGAGTGAACAATGTGCAGCTGTGACAGTTTGTTTTTTACTTGGTAAGAACACTGTAGAAACTGTTGTAATGTTGAAAACAGCTTATCAAGATGACGTTATGAGAAAAACTCAAGTGTAAGAGTGGTTTGCTCGATTTAAAAATGGCGACATGTCAATTGACAATCCTCGTTCTGGACATCTATCAACTGCCCAAATCATTCACATTTTGTTCCTCAAGTCAGACCCAATTTGTGGTAGACAGGAGACTGGTTCTTCCACCACGACAACACATTTGCACACACAGTAACAGTTTTCGCCTAAAAATGGCATTGTTCTGCTGGCCTGGGTCCATGTGAGGTTTTCTTGTTTTCACACATGAAAAGTGCAATGAAAGGACATCAATTTAATTTGACAACATAAGAAAAATAAATAAATAAGAGAGAGAGAGAGAGAGAGAGAGAGAGAGGAGCTGTCAGACATTTCTAAAAATGGCTATAAAAAATGTTTTTAACAGTGGGAGCACCGGTGGGACAAATGTATTCATTGTAATGAAGAGTGTTTTGAAGGGGATAAGGTTGTTTTGGAAACAATTTCAAAATATATAGCTTTTAAAAAATAACTGCATTATTTTTTTGTATGCTACTATTTTCCAGTATTTATTACTTTTCCATCTCTTTCCCACATCCAGTGTCTCCTCTCTCAGTACAAAAAAACTTAAATATGTTTACATGCTGAAATTTTTGAAGGTGCAGAGGATGTGGAATGAGGCAACTAGTACTCCACTCTTAGTTGAGAGTTTTGAAACAAGAGCACATTTGCCTTTTTCATGCTCTGATGAGAGCGTTTTTCTGCTCGTTCCCTTCTTTTTCCTGCCACAGCAGGGCACGTCACTCAAATGAAAATAATTTTACTGCTCCGTAAAATTTTGATATTTTACTTATGTGAAATTGAAATAATGCAAAAGTAATTTTGCAGTTCAACCTGGATGTCACGTGCACAAAAATCTGCATGGGCTTCAGTACTACAACATGAGGTTCCCAAAATCCTTCTGACGATAAAAAGAGACTCTAAACAGCATGTTTCTCCAGGTTGCCAGATTTCACCTCACATCACATTTTGTGTGTCGAAGTAGTGTTAACTTTGAATCTCTGTATTTCAGAGAGAGATAAAAATATCAAGAAAATTATCAGGTTGTTCGAGATTGGGATCTTAGGAATATCTCATGAAAATTTCAGTCATCTGCTGTGCATAGCTGTCTTGGAATCTGTGGCTTGGTTTCAGTATGAAAAAACTGTAAAAAATGCTTTTGGGGTTTTTCGAAGGAACTACCTATGAACTGATAGTGCCTCTGCAAAAAAGACAACCAAACAAGTTGCTCCATTTGCCTGATCAGGAGGAAGTGTGTAATATTCATACTTTGGCCCAGTTCTGAAGCATAGTTATACTAAGACAATCCTTCTGTTGGGTATACTAACAGTCCCTATCCCAAGAACTATCCACAACACTTGACCCTACCTTTCTATTACCAAAATAACCCGAGGTGTGGCCAAGAAGAATCCCATTTTTAAGTGCGGAATTTTGAAACATATCAGGTAGTGCATGCTGTTGCACAAGTTCCAATAAGGAATTATAGACTAGCATCATTTTCATGTGGAGTTATAATACAAAAAAGGAGGAGCAGCAACATGTGTAAATGATATACACAAAGTTAAAAATACTGAACACACAGTTTTTGTGTTGATGAGAACCTGGAAGCATGTGCTTGTGAGTTGTTACTGCAGAACACTTCTGATAATTGTAACAGTCTACAGATCCCCTCTATGAAATTTTCAGCTATTTATGAGAAATCTAGGTGCATTATTGAGCTACTTATCAGACGAGAAGAAATAGACAGTAGTTTGTGGACATTTATACAGATTTCTTAAAGGTATGGACAAGAAAAGTTAACTAGAATAATTATTCAGATTTTTCAGCCTAATTTCAATGGCAAATTTTCCAACTTGTGAACAGCAAGATAGTAGGACACTTATTGATATCATTTTTATACGCTGATACAGTTAATGTGTACCCAATTGTTAATGGACTACTGGATCATTACAAACAATTGATGGATATAAACAACATGCCACTTCACAGCTCTGAGGCAGGTTCATACAAAGTAGTGAGGCTTATTAATGAGAATAGGATACAATGTTTTAACAGCAAGTTAAAAGAGATGTTATAGGAACGTCTACTAATGTTCATATAGGTATAGAAAGAGGTGATAATGTCAAATTTGAAAGTTGCTTTCCTAAGAAGCTACCCAGAAGATCCACAAAAAAATAAGTAAGCTGTGGGTAACTGAGGGAACTGAAAACTCGTGGAAAAGGAAAATTTAGGCCACATTAAGTAAAGATTCAAAACTACCTGCATTCTACAGAAAATACCATAATATTTTAAGGAAAGTCATAAAAATGTCAAGAAGTATATACATCCAAGCGGAAATTAATAAAGCAAGTAAGATTAAAACTGGTACGTATATTGTCAAATGGAATGAAGGACAGCCAGTTAGCATACAAGATACAACAAAAATTACTAACAACAATGTCGTGGCTGATAATTCACAAGGAGCAAGTACTTGCAAAAATCAGTTTCTAAATCTAGCAGCAAAAATAGGATTAAATGGTTGGGTTGAAGAAGCAAGAAAACACATTTAAAACGTTATTTCACAAAACTTTCAACAACTAGAAGTAACACTGACATCCATCAATGAAATTAACAGAATCCTACAAAACAAAAGTTCATGTGATATTAATGAAATGTCAAGCAGAATTCTGGAAACTTGTTCTAACTTAATAAATAATGTCCTGAGGGGTATCTAATACATCACTGGCACAGGGAATTTTTCCATACAGACCTATTGTTAAACAATTATAATCCAATTCCCTTACTAACATCTTCCAAAATATTCGGGGTGGGGCTGGGGGGGAGGGGGTGAAGAACAATGTGCTCAAGAGTAACCTAAGTAGAAACAATTTACTTAGCGCATGGCAGTTTGGATTCAAGAAGGGCTGCTCAACTGAAATTACTATTTATAGTCACTTATCAAACAGTACAAGCCTTAAATAATAATATATCACCAGTTGGTATTTTTTATGTTCTTTCCAAGGCATTTGATTGTATAGATCATGATTTTTTAAAAACTCAAGTTTTATGGAATTGACAGCTCTCCACACAGCTGATTTGAATCACACTTGACAAACAAAATGCAAAAGGCTGTGCTGTGTAATTCAAACAATATCAGAAAGGCAGAAAATTTTAGTGACTTGCATGGGGGGGGGGGATCACAAAGGGAGCCCGCACAAGCTTCTATTTTGGGTCAACTCCTGTTCCTTATATATGTAAATGACCTTTCACTTAACATTTATAATAAATCCCATTAGAGAGAAAGCAGCAGAAGTTTCGTAAATGAGGAGGAGGGAGGAGGAGGAGATTAGTGTTTAACGTCCCGTCGACAACGAGGTCATTAGAGACGGAGCGCAAGCTCGGGTGAGGGAAGGATGGGGAAGGAAATCGGCCGTGCCCTTTCAAAGGAACCATCCCGGCATTTGCCTGAAGCGATTTAGGGAAATCACGGAAAATCTAAATCAGGATGGCCGGAGACGGGATTGAACCGTCGTCCTCCCGAATGCGAGTCCAGTTTGTAAATGATATTTTCCAAAGAATTATTAAGTGGTTATCTGAAAATGGACTATCCCTAAATTTTGAAAATAAAACACACTACATTCAGTTCTGTACAACAGTAATAGCTACAATTCAAGTAGTACATGAGCAGGTGTCTCTAAGTAGGGTAGAGTGCTCCAAATTTTTTGGTGTATCTATCGATGAAGACTTGAACTGGAAGAAGCGTATTACTGAGCTTTTCAAAGAAGTAAGTTCAGCTGCTTTTGCTCTTTGTGTAATTTCTAATCTTGGAAACAAATATATCAACCTCCCGACATATTTTGCATATTTCCAATCAATTATGTCGTATGGAATAATTTTCTGGAGTAACTCATCACTTAGAGGGGGGGGGGGGGAAGTATTCATAACACACAAGCGTGCAGTAAGAATAACATGTTGTGTTCATCCACAGACGTCATGTAGGTACCTCTTCAAGAAGCTAGGCATTTTAACTGTGCCATCACACTACATATATTCGCTAATGAAATTAGTCATAAATAATCCCTCACAATATAAGAACAGTAAGCATCATACCTACAACACTAGAGGGGAAATGACCTTTATCAAGCATAATTAAAGCTGTTAATGACAGACAGAAGTTCAATACTCAACAACAAAAATTTTTGACTACTTGTACAATAAATGGACTAAATAGGAACAGGACTAAAAATAATGTGTTTATCCTCAGTGTTAACACTAATCATGTTTACATGTCCTGTAAACTGGCTTGTTCCACATCATTTCAATAAAAATAATCGTTCCAATGATCTATGGAACATGTAACTAATGGTGGTAACTGACAACTGGAGTAGTTGAGTGATACGACAATGAACAGAAGGTGTAACCAAGCTTATTCTCCGATTCCCCGTTGCAATGGTAACTATCATGCATGTATGGTGACATGCCAGTTTAACACTGCAGCGTCTGTAAGGGGTACAAGGCATGGAAAATCAGCAAGTGAGAGCAGAGTGTTCTATACCTTTACACGCAGAATAGATTATGCATCCAACTTGTTACAAGCACACCACATTAATTCTTAAGGCATATCTGTGTATGTCCCTGTTTAGTAATTTTTTTTCACTTAAATATTAACAATCTCAAATTTCCCACACATTCACTGTAGCTCTTGGTTTTGTGAAATTTCACAAATCCTTTGGCATTCATCATTGAAAAAAGTTGCTCAATGACAAGTGTAAAAAATAAAAACTGTTCAAAGAATATGGCAAAAATTGGCAAATTAAGAATGTAAAATGTTATCATAAGCAAAATAAACAATGTAACAATACATGCAATGGTAACTACAGCAATATCTTGCACTGAAGGAGAGGGAAAGACGAAAGGATGTGGGTTTTAAGGGCGAGGGTAAGGAGTCATTCCAATCCCGGGAGCGGAAAGACTTACCTTAGGGGGAAAAAAGGACGGGTAGTGAGTATGTTTGTGTTTGTTTGTGTGTCTATCGACCTGCCAGCGCTTTCGTTCGGTAAGTCACATCATCTTTGTTTTTTATATAAAACACAGATGATGTGACTTACCGAACAAAAGTGCTGGCAGGTCGATAGACACACAAACATACACACGAAATTCAATCTTTCGCAACAAACTGTTGCCTCATCAGGAAAGAGGGAAGGAGAGGGAAAGACGAAAGGATGTGGGTTTTAAGGGAGAGGGTAAGGAGTCATTCCAATCCCGGGAGCAGAAAGACTTACCTTAGGGGGAAAAAAGGACAGGTAGTGTGTATGTTTGTGTGTCTATCAACCTGCCAGCGCTTTCGTTTGGTAAGTCACATCATCTTTGTTTTTAGATATATATATATATATAAAAACAAAGATGATGTGACTTACCGAACGAAAGTGCTGGCAGCCTTTACAAATGTCTGCTTGTGTCTGTGTATGTGTGTGTGTGTGTGTGTGTGTGTGTGTGTGTGTGTGTGTGTGTGTGTGGGCGCGCGCGCGAGTGTATACACGTCCTTTTAATTTTGCGTCTGTCGAAATGCACTTCTTGTTGTAATGCGTCCATGTTAGCTTGTAGGCTTTCTGGAGCTTGGTGATACTTTGTTCATTGGCAATTCGGTTTAATCCTGAGGACTGTATAGTTTCACCGAGGTATTTAAAATGGCAGACTTGTGCAATTTTACCATATTTTGTTATTAAAGAGGATTTATTTTCTGGCTGCCTTTCCATATATTGGGTTTTTTCATAAGATATCTGTAGTCCGGTTTTTTGTGAAATTTCATGTAGTTTTTCCACTGCGTGAATCGCTTCTGTTCTGTTATTGGTGATAATTGCAATATCGTCAGCGAAAGCAAGGCACTTGACTTTAATACGGTTATCTTTCTTGATACCAATTTGGATACCCTTTACGTGAGGTTCCCATTCCCTGATTATCTTTTCTAGAACAATATTGAAAAGGATTGGGGATAGTCCTTCCCCCTGTCGGACTCCAGATTTGATTTCGAAGGGTTCTGATACTTCGCCCATGAATTTCACTTTGGCCATTGTTCCTGTAAGTGTCTGTTCTGTGATTTTTCGTGTCTTTCGGTCGATCCCAAATTCTTCCATGATTTTAAACAGGGTTCCACGGTCCACTGAATCATATGCTTTCCTGAAGTCGATGAATGTAACTACTGTGTTTCTGCATTTCCTCATTTGTAATATTGTCTTTAAGCACCAGATCTGTTCCGCACATGACCGTCCTTTTCTGAATCCGGCCTGGTATTCAGAAATTAGTGTATCTGCTTGGGATTCTATCCTGTTTAAAAGCGCTTTGGAAAGGATTTTGTAAACGACTGGGAGCAGGGAAATTCCTCTGTAATTGTTCATGTCTGTCTTGTCGCCCTTTTTGTGTAGCGGGTGAATTAGAGCGCATTTCCAGTCCTCTGGTATCTGCTCCGTTATCCATATGTCTGATATTATACGGTGTAATTTCTGCATAAGTATAGGATCGTTTAGTTTCCAGAACTCAGCAATTATCCCATCTTCTCCTGGTGCTTTGTTATGTTTCAACTGCTTGACTATCTCCACAATTTCTTCAAGATCCGGGGCATGTGAGTCTGGGTGTGTGAATACTGGAGAAGAGAAGACAAGTTTTTCTTGGGGTGGTTCGCAGTTGAGGAGGGAACTGAAATATTGGGCTAAGATTTTGCAGTTATTTTTCGTGTTGGTTTCCAAAGAGCCATCGGGTTTCTTGAAGCACAAGCTAGGCGCTTTGTATCCCTGTAAGTTTTCTCTGAAAGTCTTATAAAAATTTCTTGTATTATTTTTGATGAAATCCTGCTGGATTTCAGAGAGTCTGCTGTTGTCATATACCCGTTTTTCTTTTCTAATTATTTTTGAGGTCTGTTTTTGGGTTTTAAGAAAGTTCTCCCAGTTTTCTTCAGTTTTGTGACTGCTAAATTTTTTCCATGCAGTTATTCAGTTGTCAACTGCCTCATCACAGGTTGCATTCCACCAGCGAAGTTTCCTGTTGCGAGGGGGTTGTCCTAATTTGAGGGCTTCCTGAATTTTCTCTGTTAGTTTCTTCCAGTATATATATATATATATATATATATATATATATATATATATATATATATATATATATATATATACACACACACACAAGTGCTTGTGTCTGTATATGTGTGGATGGATGTGTGTGTGTGCGAGTGTATACCCGTCCTTTTTTCCCCCCTAAGGTAAGTCTTTCCGCTCCCGGGATTGGAATGACTCCTTACCCTCTCCCTTAAAACCCACATCCTTTCGTCTTTCCCTCTCCTTCCCTCTTTCCTGATGAGGCAACAGTTTGTTGTGAAAGCTTGAATTTTGTGTGTATGTTTGTGTTCGTTTGTGTGTCTGTCGACCTGCCAGCACTTTCATTTGGTAAGTCACATCATCTTTGTTTTTAGATATATTTTTCCTACGTGGAATGTTTCCCTCCATATATATATAGTGTTTGTTTGTGTTAGTTTGTGTGTCTATCGACCTATATATATATTTTTTTTTTTTTTTTTTTTTTAAATTGTACCTGATTTCCCTCACAAGGGACACCTTTGACCCCAAACGCTCAGAACAACACAAAACCATTCTTACACTAACACTTGATCATAAAAACAACATGAGTGTGTAATTTCCATTCAGAACTCTGCACTTGTCTGCAAGCACCATCAGATGGTGGCATGTTGCAGCTGCACTAACTAGCGCTCAAGTTGCATGAATTGTATAGCTGCAGTATGACTGTGTGTCTTGGAGTGCTCGCATCTTTGTTACTGCTAAACTATGTACCATCATGAAGAAAATTAATCCTATGAATGAGGTCCAAATATTAGGAACAAAGTTGTGATATACTGAATATAGAAATGAAATCGGAGTCAAGAGTAGAGAGTTTGCAGGTACATTAATTCAGAAACATATTGGGGATTGCAACGAAATACATGACCTTAGGCTGGATAGATACACTGATTTTGAAGGACAGGAAGAACCTGAACCTGAAGGTGACTGTTCAAGCAGTATATGACATTCATCTCCAAAGTAATAGGAACAGTCCAGTCAAAGTGAGTACAAACTATCTCAGGGTGTATACGTGGACAAGGAAAAAAAATTCCCGGGTTTTTCCCGGTTAAAAATACACTTTCTCCCGGGTTACAGTATATTTTCCCTTATCAATTCTTTGAATGGTTATGGTTTTATACACGGGCGTTCAATTTCCCGGCACTTTAGAAAACGAAACTCAGGGAAAAAGACACGTTTTGGAAATATCTTTGATGTGCAGCAACATCTACGCTGCGTATTTTCGTATTACGAATGTATACATTAAAATTGACTAGACAACTTGACTAGAAGAAGGGATCGGTTGGTAGGACATGTTTTGAGGCATCAAGGGATCACAAATTTAGCATTGGAGGGCAGCGTGGAGGGTAAAAATTGTAGAGGGAGACCAAGAGATGAATATACTAAGCAGATTCAGAAGGATTTAGGTTGCAGTAGGTACTGGGAGATGAAGGAGCTTGCACAGGGTAGAGTAGCATGGAGAGCTGCATCAAACCAGTCTCAGGACTGAAGACCACAACAACAACAACAACATTAAAATTCCACCAAACGCCCCATGCTACTTTCCCAATCATTGAAATCGAGATTTCGATGCGTTTTTGTAAGCCGTTAGTAGCTCATGTCACGTGATCTCGCCAGCCGATGACAGCGGATATTGAGAGCATAGGACACGTGATGTAGTCAACTAACAGCAACATCACTGTTAAGTAGCACGAACACAAACAGGGAAAGTTAATAGTTTAAATTAATATACTTCGTGTTGCTACAAGAAAAGAAAAGCTTTCACATATAATATTGGTCTCAAGCTGCAAGATAAGCTAAGCTTTTACATATACTGTTGATCTTTTTTGTGGGTGTTACACTTTAAAATATATCACACAAATGTGCCAGTAAAGTTTTTGATCATGACATAAATGTCTGATCTTCAGGGTTTGAAATTCTTCTAAATGGCTCGTCATCAAAGAGTTGATTTTTAAATGAGAGCCAAATGCTCTGTGATTTAATAAATTAATGGTACATTCTTGCACATAGTGCAACTACGTAAAAGGATATTTACTTTGAAAGTAACGCTTTTCGAACCACTATTCGCAATATTTTCCCATGACCTGTTAGAAACAGGTTCGTTTCAGCAGATGCCAGAGAGCGCAGGTAACAGGCAACACAGCACTTGGGTAGCTATCATGACGTAGGGAGACCGTATATACTTATGTGTAAAACATTGAAAGATCATACATTATGTCATAAAAGAAACATGATATCAGAGGATAATGCAAGAGCATCGGAATTTTGTGAACCATATTAAAATGTGCACATTTAAAGTGCATACTTAAAGGGCACATTCGTATGTCCAGATTCCCAACAAAGTAGAACTCGACCTGATATTAACCTTTTCAGTGTGGGTTTCGGGATGTAAATTTTCTTGGAGCACCAGTACTGTATTATATCATGTTTGGTTCTTTATTATGGCATAATGCCATACGTGCTAGAAAATGAAAACGTGCACTTGAAATGCAGCGAACAGTTGAAACTAGCCAGTACTGTGGAATCAAACATTTTGTTTCAAATACATTGACTGCCTCTGCAGAAAAGGTTAACAAAAGTCAAATTTCTTTAGCAAACAGACAAAAATAACTTCATTGTTCCGCAAGGCGGTTAATGCATGACTGTCAGAAAGGTGGAAATAAAATAAAATCTGAAATTAATGACATATTTCAGCCTTCCGTAATTATGTGAATGTGTTTTAATTCACTTGATAGCTCCCGGCCAGAGATATCCTTTTTGTTTTCATTTGACGTGAGAGTAAACGAAGGGGAAACAGCAAAATCACTAAATGTAAACACGTGTCACTTGGAGACTACCAACTATAACTCAGACTGCTCTGCGCATCAGCCCCGGATCTACGACATTGCGAACCGGGTCAATACTACGAAAAATCGAATTTTCAAAATATGTTTATCTTGTAGCGCACATCTTTCTGAAAAGTCTGAAACACAAAACATATGACTCCAGAATGAGATTTTCACTCTGCAGCAGAGTGTGCGCTGATATGAAACTTACTGGCAGATTAAAACTGTGTTCCCCACCGAGACTCGAACTCGGGACCTTTGCCTTTCGCGGGCATGTGCTCTACCATCTCTACAGCTTTACATGGCGTGCTTTCCTTTCTGCAAAAGAATCAATTACCTCATCAAAGTTCGTCAAACGTTTTGCTATATGAAAAACTGAAACGTCGTTATCTAATACTGAAAAAGCTGTTAATACAAATAATACCCAAGACTGGTATGGTTTCTCGATCTGATTACCTCTATTTTGTCACTGTCTGCTGGATAAAACAAAATAGTACTTTCTAATATGGCAGCACTTTTGTAACACACCAAATAAATGAGACTGTTTTGGCACAAATGGCCATTTTTATAACACGACAGAATATAATCCATGAAGTACCAATATCAAATGCCTATCAGCCCTACTACAAGCAAAAAGTTTATGTTAGGAAATTGTTTCACATTTCATTCATACGCACCAGCTTCTCAAGCATGAGATCGAATAGTAGTATTACGAAATTTTTATATAAATTTGGAATCTTCTTATTCTTCCATAATTTGTGTGATGTCCCCGTTTCTTCTCCTTCCTCGTTCTAACGAACAATCTTGCCATCACCAATTCTTTAGCTATTGCTGCCACTGTCAAAATTTGTTCGCCGATTAACTTCACTAACCCTGCCAGAATCACAGGTTTAGTTATCCCGCGATTATTTTCCGGTTAGGCGTTATTACGTGTTCGAACAACACATTTTCCGCGTTACTTCCAGGATAGAACTTAAGCGGCTACTAGCCGTGGACTGTACTGCTGGTCCTTACTAGTGTAGCGATCTGGCCAAAAATTTTCGGTCAAAATTTCATTTTCTTGGATACACAGAAAATATAATATATAAACTTTCTCACCTGTTATTCCTGTCAGTCGTTTATTTCCATTCTGGTAGTCTGAATCTATAGATTTTGCTAGTAATTATAACAATGCTGATCATTCGCAAACCCAATCAACCACATAATCAGACAGCGATTGACATTCATCCTTTCGGTTTTACTCCACTCAGCTCGTATAGCCCCGTCCCCTTTTGTCTGCGCGTACACTATGCATGCATTCAAAAGTAAACTTATGATTCATTCAGAAATCAACCTAAAATGTGTTCAAAAATGTTCAAAAACCAACAGGGAAGCGCTTCAAATCATATGAATAATCGATAGACAAACTTGCGCTGGATGCTAGGTGCTTTGTGAAAGAAGTTTTTTCCCCTCAAGAATATGAATTTGGCGGCCCCTTTTCCCGGTAGCATCTAGTTGCTTGCTGCGACTGCTTGCACAGCCAACAGCCACATTCCTGTAGCCAGAAGCAGGAGAATCTACTACTCAAACGTGACTCAATTGCGCATGCACATGAGCCCGCGCGTAACTGCTAAAACAAATCTAATGTAAACAATTGCGACTTCACACTCATTGGAGGCAATTTCTTGTTATGAAGCACTGCATAGTCTTCCTCAAGCCTTTGACACATTTTCATTTGGCAGACGCTTGCATGAGCACTGTGTGTCGTCGTCGTACATGGCGCATTTCCTTTGCAATTTAAGTTATTTTCGTTTTTCTTTTTTTTTCTCTCTCGCTTATGTTTTATTGTTCAAGTATTATTCTGCAGTAGCGGGATACAGTAATATTCTTTGTTAGAGTATCAGTTCTTACCTGTCAAAATTACAAAAATTTAACTGAAAACTAAAACAATGAAAAATTCCCGGAATTCTAAAAATATCCCGGGTTTTGCCCGGTTCTCCCCCAGATGAAAAAATTCCCGGTTTTTTCCTGGATCTCCCGGTTGTCCCGGGTCGTATACACCCTGTATCTCCACCCAAACAGTCGAGGCCCAGCGTATTAGAAGATATTGATGATAGGATAGTAGAGAACATTTATGAAGACTATCACAATTGTGGTTTCAATTCCTATAGCAAACTACTGTATATTTAGGCAGATAAGATGACCTTCAGATAAGAAAAAGTATAAATTTTCACCAATAATTTGCACACTGAAGCGGGTAATATTCTTGAGTCATATTGGCTATTCAGTTTTGTGGAAATATCCACTCTGTACTACTAAACAATTGGTACGGTTGCACACATCATAAAGCAAACACCTCCTTCAGTTTTGTTACAGTTTTCCCTGTAGAAGCACATGCTGAATAACGAACTCTTATGAACAGCTAACGAGACTGCTGTAGGTTGAGTTGTGTTTTCGAACAGTTCATACTGTAAGTGTAACCAGCGTAAAATTTGTAAATTGTGTGCCTAATGATGGCACTGACAAAAAGAAGAAAATACAAAGAAAGATTCAAGTTAAAGGTCATAAAACAAGATAAAGAATCAAACAAGGTACAGGAAGGGCTTTCAATATAACAGAGTAGATGGTAAGAGATTGGTGAAAGAATGGAGATCTTATTTTAAAAAAAAATGTTCTATGAGGAGAGGCTATTCAAAAAAAAATATTCCATTAGGGGAGGCTTTTAAAATAATGTCCCATGAGGAGAGGAACAGCTTGATGGCCATATTTAGAAAATTGTGTTGCAGAATGGGTACAAGAGTAGAGGCAGAACTATTATGTTGTTACAAGAAGTATGATTAGGTCTTGTGGACTGAAATGGGCATGAGCCAATCCAGAGGGCAGCAAAGAATTTAATGCAAAAGTAGGTTGGTGCAATTGTTTCATAAACAGAAAAAAAAATCTGATAATAGAGCAGAAATTACTGAAAGATCTTGACCATAAAGTTACAAGTTTTCATAAGTCTGTTATTTATATAAGGCAAAAACACAACTTTCGACTATCTCTTATTGGAAATATGAATGAAACACCCATGAACTTCAATATGATAAACAATAGAATTGTGGAAACAAAAAGTGTAAATACTGTTCAACTCAGAAGTATAGGCCATGAAAAAACCAGCTTTACAATAGTATGAACATGCAAGACAGACTGAACAAAATTAAAACCTATCGTCACTTTCAAGTGGAAAACCATTCCTAAAAAAAATCTCCATCTGGCATTTTTGTACATTTTCACGAAAAGGGTTGGATGGACAAGAATCGTGTAAAATTGTGGAGGAAAATATCTGGCAGAGACCACCAGGCACTCTACAAAATCAACCAAGTTTGTCGGTGTGGATATGTTTCGCAGTCACAAAACTGAGAATACCAACAATCACATAGCATGAAGCAATATAAAGACCGCTGATACACCGGGTGATTTGACTTCAATGCTACAACCTTTAGATGTTTCTCTGAATAAACCATTCAAAGACCACATGCGTGAACAATACAACAATTGGATGATGAGTGGCCAAAAGTCATATACAAAAGATGGCACTTTATGGACTGCATCACTTAATGTTTTGTGGGATTTCATGATCAAATCATGGGAAAAAGTGAAAGTGGAAACAGTGATTAAATCGAAACATTCTGGCAGATTAAAACTGTGTGCCGGGCTGAGACTCAAACTCGGGGCCTCTGCCTTTTGCGGGCAAGTGCTCTACCATCTGAGCTACCCAAGCACGATTCAGGTCCAGTCCTCACAGCTTTACTTCTGCCAGTACCTCGTCTCCTACCTTCCAACTTCACAGAAGCTCTCCTGCGAAACTTGCAGAACTAGAACGCCTGGAAGAAAGGATATTGCGGAGACATGGCTTAGTCACAACCTGGGGGATGTTCCCAGAATGAGATGGAGTGTGCGCAGATTTGAAACTTCCTGGCAGATTAAAATTGTGTGCCAGACCGTTGCAGGGTAAAAATCTCTCTCCGCTGCAGGGTGAAAATCTCATTCTGGAAACATCCCCCAGGCTGTGGCTAAGCCATGTCTCCACAATATCCTTTCGTCCAGGAGTGCTGGTTCTGCAAGTTTCGCAGGAGACCTTCTGTGAAGTTTGGAAGGTAGGAGACGAGGTACTGGCAGAAGTAAAGCTGTGAGGACTGGTCGTGAGCACTTGCCCGCAAAAGTCAAAGGCCCCGAGTTCAAGTCTCGGTCCGGCACACAGTTTTCATCTGCCAGGAAGTTTCAAATCAGCACACACTCCACTGTAGGGTGAAAATCTTATTGTGATTAAATCCTTCAAAAAGTGTGGGATTTCCAATGCTATGGATGGCACTGAGGACAATTTGTTATGGGATACTGATGATGAAGCAGAAATCGATTCACAAGGTGCAGAATGGGAGCCATATGACGAGCTTCTAAACAATGAAAGTGAGGCTGTACTTGAGGAGCTGCTTTCCTTAGATGATGACTGTGAGGATTTTGCAGCATTTTAAATGCACTAGTGAGTAATTTATTTTATTTTATAATGGTTTTAATTTATATAAATTTCAATCTACGTTTCAGCTGATACATACGGCAATGAGGCACTGTAAGTGAGATTAAAAGTAAAAATGTAAATAAGTTATACAGAACTGCAACCAGTCACTTTTTGAATAATTATGTTTTATTCCATGAACCAGTTTTCGAACCTTTTCAGGTTCATCTTCAGATGGTTTCAGGAAGTTACATCATTACTGGTAGTAGCATAATGCTGGGTGCTGGCTTGCGACAGTATAGGCGGCTTTTCTCAGTGTCCATCTGTCTGCCTCCATTTTGCTGTCCAGAAGTTATATAAGGACACACTCTTCCACACAAACTATATTGAAGTGTAAATTAATATAGTGCGAAAGCTTCAGCTAGTTTGATGCAGTCTGTGCATAGCTCTATCTACGGCTGTACAACTCATGTTGCTTCATCAAAGACATGCAGACTAGCAAACAAGTTGTCCATCTGTTTTCAAAAGATACATTGCGCTATCAGCTCAAATATTTCAAAAAAACTTGAAACAACTTGTTCACAAAACATTCATTCATGTGGAGGCAAGCAAAATTGGAAAAATGACTAAAGAACATATAATCAAACAATGGAAAATTCAGGATGGAATGCACTGGTGCTATTTCTGACAAAGGCCTTGTTGGCCGAAAGCCTTATTTTGTGACAGTCTTTTTGTTGTACCTATCTGCGACTCAGCATTTCCGCTATAATATTGTGTAAGAACACACAAAATGTTTTCTACCTTCAGTTGTTGGCTAACACATAACTAGTGAAAAGATCCTATTAATGTGCGATACCTGATCAAGTCGTACGAACATACTCTTCTAGATGCACGTTTTCCAATCAAAGATGTAATGTTAAAGATATTACCACCGAAAACTATTAAATAATGCCAACCCCTTGATGTTTACTTCTTTTGGCAAGATGACCTCCGTTATCAGAAAGATTTCTGACTTTGTAAGACTACAATGTGCCAAACCACAAGTAAAGATAAACGATTTCATCATTAAACTTCACTCTGCGATTTACAATCGATATTCTGCACTGAAGTATACGCCTATTTTGCAATGTGGCTGGCGAAAGGCAGGCTTAACACTGGCACTGACATACCCATATCATCATTTGAAAATGTAATTAGTGCGGCTTCCGATATTTAACTGCTTGAATGCTAAGAGTGACTTTTAATGTAAAAATGTGGCTGTAGTGAGGTGTGCACACTGTTCTCTCCACTTTTTTTTTTTAACCACTCCTGCACTATCAGATGTGGAGGATGTGTGTGTTCTACACTATTATAATTACTTTAAGCAGAGGGTACTGATAGGAAATATTCCTTTTGTTTCTCTTTATTAAAATGTCGCTTTTGGTAGAATGCAAAATAAAAGAACCTAAAATAAATTTGCTTCAAAACTATACAATATGTGATGTACACATCAACAATATGATATGTCTTAATAATACCTTCAAAGCATTTGCAAAAAATGTATTGCATAGCATATTGGTCAAGCAAAACATAGGATATGGGGTAGTAATTGGCAACATTAAGATATACATTATAATTGATAATTTACAAACTGCAAGTTATTGCACACAGTTTTGAATACTTTTATCCTTGTTATACGAATTTGATCTGCTACATACAATACCAATGTATATTGTCTGTGGCTCCAATAAACACTATAATTACTACTAATTCTAATCTAACACTATATCTATCTATATTCTACAAAAACAGAGACAGAGTATTACTATGAAAATAAAAAGTGGTAACTGGAGATGAAATAAGAGAATAAATAGGATTCATTCTCTGTGATAAGAGATTAAGCAGCCAATTTTTCAATTTCTTCCAGCACTACTGAAGCAACATGTAAACAGTGTAGTAAGTAGTGAGATTGCTACTAAACCAGTGGAGTAATCATCACACCTAAAACTCATGGCAAAGGGACATCTGACCCTTCCACCCTCCATAATTAATGCAAGTAGTTACAGTAGTGTTATCAGTACATAACTACAACACAACTTATAAGTAATCCCTCCTCCTGTTCAGAAACCGCGACATTAACTTAACAATTTTTGAAGGTCTATTTACATATCAAGATGGTATTACAGGTCTCACACCACTTTACAGAACTGAATTCATAGTTGTAAATGCAAAAATTGAGGAAGAGCTAACTGATAAGTGTATCACCGAGCCAATAAAAAAGAGTTGAAACGAAGATGTTACTGGGTATTATCACTGACTGCAAAATAATCTGGTGTCTTCATACAATAAACCTTCACAAGAGACTCAGCATCAATTTTTGCCTGACGTATAATCTCCGAGAGTGGGAATTTAAAACACTATGAAAGCAGCATACTACAGATACTTACATTTCCTAATAACATATGGAATTATCTTTTTGGGGAAACCTATCACTAGCAAAGAAAATACTCTTTGCCTAAAAAGATGTTACGAATAATGAGATGTGTAGATCGTAGATACCTTTCTGGCAACAAAAAAGATTCTTACTACTACTTCCCAATACTTATTTAAGGAAATAATGAATCTTATGAATACAACACAAGGAAGAAGCATGACTTCCACAGTGATCTTTTAAGGATGTATGTTCACCTTTATCTATATTAATTATTTATTTCACAATTACAATTTCAGTCTCTGGGCCATTTCCGAATGGTACTGCAAAAGATTTTGCTTCGGCACATGTCAGACTTTAAAAATCTTCTGAATGTATATATGTCCGAGAATTTTAAAGTCTGACATACACTGAAGCAAAATCTTTTGCAGTATCACTTGAAAATTACCCAAGGCCAAAATCGTAATTTTGAAATAATTTATACAGTCAATTTCAAACATGATGTCATTTAAAAAATTCTACAGTGAACCCTGACCACGAGAAGTTCCACAGTGATTGTCAAAATCTGATAATGCTGGGGAAGGGTGTGCAGTACACTGGCAGTAAAGTTTATAACTCTCTCCCTCTGGATATTAAATGAAAATTTGATAACAAGTCAATGTATATGGAACCACTTACACTTTTCTTCTGGCAAGGTCATTTTACAGTTTGGAAGAGTTTCTTAGTCACAATGAAAAACACTCTTAGAAATATAAAATTTATGTACTCCTTAATGTGATGTACAACGGAACAATACTGTAGATACTCATGTCATATATGTAGTTCTGTTCATTGTTTCCTCTTCAATTTTTACTTGCTAGGTCCACTGTATGGAGTAACCTGTCAGTACATATAGTACATAATTTAAATGTAATCTAGTATAACTATTGTCTCTTTTGTAAAATTATTACTTGTGTACCTATTTGCTTTGAAAGATCACACATTGTCTATAAAATGAAGAACAAATAAACCGACTGACCACTACATCCTCATGAGCTTATAAAAAGATAGATCACTGAACTAAGAAAAAAATAAACAAAATTAAGTACATAAATCACCACACCAAAAATGTACAATAGTGCACGGTCGAGTGCAATGCAAGTCACTAACAAAATTTTAGATGGAAATCCACGGAATCAAAGTGGCAAGACGTCAGAACTAGACTGACAGGAGAAGTCATAGAGGGCTAGACAAAAAGGACTGTAAGGGATGTAAGGCTCGAGCATCGGAAAAAAAGAAAAAGCAGCAGAAGTAGAAGTAGTGGTGGTGGTGGTGGTGGTGGTGGTGGTGGTGGTGGTGGTGACTGTGGTGAGATTAACAATGACACTACTAGTCCATATGTCGACATACCCCTCCACAAAATGGTATCAATTTTTTGAACCGTTTACCACATTACATAGATAAGTGTGAAATAAAAAAAATGAAAGCGACGGCCACTCCAGGCAGGAGAAAGAAATAAGAAAAGCGAAAAGGTAGACATTCAAGCAACACACAGTAATTTCCCCATGTCAAAATTTCAAACGTGTTACAAAATATTTTTAAACACCCATGTCTGAATTCGATAGTTCACAATTTACTTCCCTCTATATATATCTATTACTTGAATCGGGATTTGAAGTGTCCATTTTTAATAATGAGGAAAGAGTATATCCAGAAAACGCTTTTGTGGATAAAAAATTTCAGGTTCCCACACATTGTAGAGTATGGAAGATATCATTTGATCAACACAATATGCCTAAGTGTGCGCAAAACAAGTACTGTTTATATAATTATATCTACATATTACTTTCATCAGTAATAAGCTCTTCAATTAAAAAATAAATCATGCTGACAGGTTCTATAGCTGGTACAAGCTGCAAAATTAAGATTGCTACTGCTATTACCAAGCAATAGCTCACACACCTGAGTGAAATCGGAAAGTGTGCCACTGAATGACCACAGCGGATAACCTCCTGACACAATATTTTCATCCATAATTTTGCCTCGCATATCTTTCCCATTCTCTTCACACTGAAAAATGAAGCAAACATCTTAACTCACTTGTGCCAAATTAATCTTCACACCAAACAAGACTGAAAAATAAAGTTTTCAGAAGGACAATTAATTATTTATCTGCATATCCTTAAAAAACGTATTGGAAGAGAATGAACTGTTCCTAAACTACAAAAGTAAACTAAATTAGTAAGCATACACAAAACCATCACTCCAGTTTAATCAACTAATTCATACCATTCACAGCAAGTAGGAAACGAATAAATAATACCCATAAGAAAAAGAGACAATTTTCATGCAAAACTGATCAATTTTATTAAGGTTTACACATACAAGCTCATGAAATTGTATTTACTTCTGCACATTATCTAACCTACTAAAATCACATGGTCGGCTAGCAAACAAGTGCGTTGACACTTCAATTTTGATACTGCAACCATCGTTTGAATGTAATCTTCCCGCAGCACTTTGCATGTGTCAAAATATAAATCTGATTAAAAATCCAGAACAAACACTATCACTCGTATCTATTACACGTGAAACCCAAAATCAGTTCACCTGTACTAACCGTACCATTCATTGTATTTCACATCTTATACTGCAATTTTCATCCACTGGCATCTAATCCCACACGTTTCCTTTTTCAAACAAGTGTATCGATGACATCCGTATTACTTTTTCACCCAGATGACAGACTGTTCCCTACAAAGATACTGTTAACCAAATATGTGACCGCCCACGTCATTCTACTCCAGCATTTACTGTTTTCAAAATTATCACAAAATATTTTGAAGCAATGTTTGCGAACAACTACAAAACCCCGCAGCAAATAAATTTTTCAATGGTATTCTCTCTTGCGCGGACTGGTACGTACTCAAAATAATATCGCTTAGGTCAGGTTTGAAAGTAGGTGGGTTCCCCTACTTACAGGGAGTATCTCCGTACGAAACAATTACTATTTAGATATGAATTACGCATGTAGAAATCATTGCTCTGTTTCCGTATATTCAACAATGACTAAGATTACGACGTACAGTACTAGAACATCGCCATTGTATGAATCCAACAATACCAATTCCCACAGTTTACTTAGTTTAATAACTGGCCGAATGGGCTTATCGAAGACACTACGCACAACATTCTAAAAACCACAAGCCAAGCTGCTATTTAATAGGTTATTTTCTATAATGCGTGAAAACCCAAAAGAAATCGGTTGCTACCGCCAATGCTCTAATTCGATCATACTATATCCAGAAGTCCACCACACCCACTGAAAACTATATGGCAAAAAAAATGACTAATTTATTGCTCACCTGCATTTTACGCACTTTAACAATGCCCAATGTCGTGTGCAACTCTACAGCTTATTGCAACATGTTGCAAAGGTACTTCCGCCGCTTTCCAAATGGCAACGAAACTTCCAATTAAAAAAAAAAAAAAAAATCCATTCGACAGAGTTCCTGCAACAATACTGACTGACGAAGCGATAGTTGTTACAACAAAAAAAAAGCTGAATGAAATAAAGTAACACTTTTTATGACAAACCGACATAAGTTAAATAGCGCAATAAATGTATATTTGTGGTTATGACTTATACAA
The DNA here is from genome assembly GCF_023898315.1 of Schistocerca nitens. Lineage (NCBI taxonomy): Eukaryota > Metazoa > Arthropoda > Insecta > Orthoptera > Acrididae > Schistocerca > Schistocerca nitens. The sequence goes on along the minus strand of NC_064614.1, from coordinate 479,698,990 downwards.
CTAGAGAAGTGGCATTGCAATTATGCTTCTTAATGTCGACTGAACTGGTGTTCCTAAATGTCATAACCATTTCATTTTCGAAGAATATATCATGCGCTTGAAAGTCCATAACTCATGTGATAGATCGTGCATTCCTCTATAAACAGAAACGAGAAAGTTAATTAATTTCTATCTGCATGACACTGATTTTAAGGATAGCAGACATTAACGTATCGTGCTACTTGCCAACCGAAATTTGTATTTCTTGAGTCAAATATATACTGTACAATTAGCATTTCAATGTATTGCACAAAGGCATCAATTTAATTATTTTTATATTGGTATAGAAAACCAGAAATCGTCAGAAAACATGATTATGAGAGGTACCATTCTAGCTTGTTTCTCCGATTTATACCCAAATCACCTCTGACGAAGGTTAATAAAGATCGCTTTTACAAGACGACGACCAATGTCTCGCATAACTGTGTTAGTGCTCTATCTTAAATTACTTCGATGTTTAAGGGGCATTCTGTTCCTTCAAATTCTCCTTAAAAAGAACGACACCTATACAGACAATGGAAAACAATATTATCCGTACTGGGTCCGTATTTTATTATTATTGCAGATCGTACAGTACCATAAGAGACTGATTCATTGTACAATCTGGAGCAGAACCGCAGTCTAAACAAAAGCATTAATTAGGGACCTAAAAGAACTATTAAGTTATTACTGAACAAACATGTAATAACAGTTGTGGAAATCTAAATGATCAGCAGCCTCAGACAACTGCATGCGCCTACGCGGAAGTATAGAGGATGGCGGTGCACAGGAGTGTAAAATTGTCATTTTTGATGTAAATGAGTTGGTTAGCTTGGTGACATGGCATCATTTCAGAGCTAAATTTTATAGATGACACGAAAATCTTGAGAACTGATGGGTTATCCACTCGTTTCTGGAAGTGTGTGATAATTCTGTTCTGTAATGAATAAAAACACTGTGCTCCAGACTGCTAGGTGGGGAGGGTTGGTGCCGCAAACCGGTTCCCACCCCCACTCCCACCCTGCCAATACAACATACAACATGCATACACCAAAACCCACATTTGAGGTGTTTTCTATCCACAACATCAATTTGATCAGTTCGCTGTCTTTTCTTACTTTGTTTTCAAAATGCACACACACACACAGACTCTATCTCTCTCTCTCTCTCTCTCACACACACACACACACACACACATGCACGCAATATATATCCACAAACTGAGTACAAGTGCATAAGTAGCTGATGGGAAACAGGCCTGAGTACAAAGAGGCCCCAACCCATCACAACATGTCCCAGTTGCTTATAAGGAAAGTTATGCAAGCATACATGATTTGTACCAATAAGGCACAACCAAATAACCACTCGCATATTATCTGAGGATGTATCCAGGTCCGATTTAAGAACCAGAGAAATAAGTGGCCTCTAGGAACATCAAGATCGCAGCTCGTGGTCTCGCAGCAGTGTTCTCGCTTCCCAAGCACGTCGTTCCGGGTTCGATGCTCGGTGGGGTTAGGGATTTTCACCTGCCCCAAGATGACTGGGTGTTGTTGTGTCGTCTTCATCATCAACATTCATCCCCATTACACTTGAAGGAAGGCAACGGCAAACCACCTCCTTTAGGACCTTGCCTAGTACTGTGGTGTGGGTCTCCTGCATTGTTCCCCTATGCTCTGTCAAGAAGCATGGGACTTCATTTCCAGGTACATCAAACTGAAAGAGGTGCCAGAAGCAACCACGTGCCAAATTTGTATACTGGGTACAGATGTAAGTACTTTCAGCTTATGGGTATAGTAGAACTAGGAGCAATTAGCTACAAGTGGAGAAAGAGAACTTAACTGTTGTAGACCTATACAGACCTTCAAGTAGTAGCCTAGATATTTTCCTTGAAGTTCTTTATGACCTCATTTTTGAGACAGAGAGTGAAAAATGAAATACAAATGGCCGAGTTAACATGTACTAATTGGAAATATTGATGCTGACTTGCTGTCTACTGACTCTAGCTCAAAAATGGGTATGCTAACACTAACGTTTCTGATAAATGAGCCCACTAGAGAGGTCGATAGCATTAAATCATGCATTGACAACATAATAACCAAGATGTCTCACTTCAGATACAATGCATCAGTACTAGAAGTTGCCTTTTCTGACCACCATGCTGCACAGGTACTAATAGAAGATAAAAATCTTCATAGTAGAAGCAAAAAGCAACATATGTCACAAAAATAACTGCCAAGATGAGAATGTTTAATATCTAATTAACATGTTAAAAAGTTTAAAATGGTATGAAAAGAACTGCATTACTTTCAGTGAATTTGTATCAAATTTTTATTATAGCTTCACTTTCTCATGGAAGGACATTAACTTGCCAGTAAATGACTACAAAAAATAAAAAATAAGTAACTGGATATACCACAGAGCGAAAACAGCAAGGGAAAAACTTAAACTTTGCCTGTTTGCAATGCTAAAAAATACTAATAATAATACACTAAATACAGAATTTAAAACTTATCATGATTATTGCAAAGAACTACCGCTAAAAACTAAAATTAAATAAGTAGCCACAAGATTAAGAAACTCTACTAACACTGGCTTAGCTGTTTGGAAAGTTATAAGTAAGTTTAGATATTGTGAGGACCAATCAATTAGTGTCCTTACCCTATACTATGAAGAGATTATTATTAAATAGCAATATCAGATCACAAATTTTTGAGCAAGTACTTTTCTCCTGTTGGAAAATCCATCAATGACCGTTTTAACAATTATCAGTACTGATATAAGGGCATTTCACTCAAGTAAAACATATACTTGACGTCAGCAAACAGCAAAGAAACAAAGTACATATTAATATCACTATAAATACAAAATCAGCATCCTAGGATGGATGTTCTATCAATAAATTGAAAAGGTTCATAGACAATGTATATGATAACATTGTCACAGCAGTAAATGATGGTACTGCATGGGACATGTTCTCAGCATCTAAAGTTAGCACCAGTAGCCCCAATTTATAAGAATAGTGTAAATCAAAAACTGAAAACTATTATCCCATCTCACTGTTACCTACATTTTTAGGTAGTTAAGAAACTTATATATTGTAGACGTATGACATTCCTGAGTCAACAAAATCCAATATTCGAAAATCTGATTGGTTTTATAAAGAATTTGTCAATTTTAGTAGTCACAGCAACATTAATAGACGCAATAACAACTTCTATAAAGAACTAGGAGTATACTACTTGAGTGTTGATTGATCTAGAAAAACCTATTAAGTGTGTCAACATCAACATATTACTTGGAAAGCTGTGGAACATGGATATTAAAGGAACTGGGTAGGAGTTAATAAAATCGTATATGAGCAACAGGAAACAATTTGTGTTGCCTAAAAGAAACAATGGATCCTTCAAATTCAAAATTACTGGTATCAAACATGGAGTGCCTCAAGTTTCTATCTTGGGATTCCTTCTTTTCTTGATTTACATTAATGATATATAGTATTGTTCTCCTAACTCTGAAAGAGATATTGTATGTAGATGGTACATCACTTTTGTGCAAACATAAGGCCTATAACAGACTGGAAGTGCTGTGCAACAGCGTAACCAACGAAATAGTGAAGCACTTCAATGAAAGACATCTAAATGTAATAATGGAATTAAACACTAGGAAAAACAGAATTTGGTGTGAAATTATCCATAGAAAATGACATTGTATATGAAGGAAAATGGACAAAATTCTTGGGAATCACAATCCAGGACAACCTCAAATGGGACATGCATATGGATTCCCTTAGCATGTAAGCTGTCTAAACAAATATTCGCTATAAACGTGACCAGCAAATATTGTAAGGCTACTTCACTTCTGAAAACTGCTTGTCATTCATTATCCTCAGCAAATTTAAACTATGCAGTAGAAGTACGGGGTGTAACAGCAGAAACCAACTTAAGCAATTTATTAATACTAGAGAAAAAAGTTATCAGTATTATTTGTAGTGCTAAACCTAGATAATCATTTCGAAACCTGTTTCCAAAATTATGTGTGCTTACCATAATAGGTGTATATATGTTAAAAAAAATTGCTTGTGAAAACAATAGACCCAAATTTAATCTGTTCCTAGCCAATTCTTTGCCACTAAACTTTGAAAGAACACACTACATGCAGTTCAGAACTTGTAAGGGGTGTCCCAACAGTATATGCCTAACACATGGTGACAAGTAGATAGAAAAAGTTGACAGTGTTAAATTCTTGGGATTAAAGCTTGATAATAAATTCAACTCGGAGGAGCACACCACAGAACTGCTGAAGCATCTAAACAAATCTCTATTTGCAAAGGGAATTCTTTAACATATAGGGGATATAAAAATGAAAAAGCTGGCATACTATGCTTACTTTCACTCCATAATGCCATAAGGGATTATATATATATATATATATATATATATATATATATATATATATATATATCCCAAATATCTCACGAAATAAGCATCAAACGAAAAAACTACAAAGAACGAAACTCATCTAGCTTAAAGGAGGAAACCAGATGGCGCTATGGTTGGCCAGCTAGATGGGGCTGCCATAGGTCAAACGGATATCAACTGCGTTTTTGTAAATATGAACCCCCATTTTTATTACATATTCGTGTAGTACGTAAAGAAATATGAATGTTTTAGTTGGACCACTTTTTTCGCTTTGTGATGGATGGCACTGTAATAGTCACAAACGTATAAGTACGTGGTATCACGTAACATTCCGCCAGTGCGGACGGTATTTGCTTCGTGATACACTACCTGTGTTAAAATGGACCGTTTACCAATTGCGGAAAAGGTCGATATCGTGTTGACGTATGGCTATTGTGATCAAAATGCGCAACGGGCGTGTGCTATGTATGCTGTTCGGCATCCTGGTGACATCATCCAAGTGTCTGGACCGTTCGCTGGATAGTTACGTTATTTCAGGAAACAGGAAGTGTTCAGCCACATGTGAAACGTCAACCACGACCTGCAACAAATGATGATGCCCAAGTAGGTGTTTTAGCTACTGTCGCGGCTAATCCGCACATCAGTAGCAGACAAACTGCGCGAGAATCAGGAATCTCAAAAACGTCCGTGTTGAAAATGCTACATCAACATCGATTGCACCCGTACCATATGCACCATATGAACCATATGCACCAGAACTTGCATGGCCACGACTTTGAACGTTGTGTACAGTTCTGCCACTGGGCACAATAGAAATTACAGGACGATGACAGATTTTTTGCACGCATTCTATTTAGCGACGAAGCGTCATTCACCAACAGCGGTAACGTAACCCCGGCATAATATGCACTATTGGGCAACGGAAAATCCACGATGGCAGTGACAAGTGGAACATCAGCGACCTTGTCGGGTTAGTGTATGGTGCGGCATTATGGGAGGAAGGACATTTGGCTTCCATTTTATCGATGCCAATCTAAATGGTGCAATGTATGCTGATTTCCTACGTAATGTTCTACCGATGTTACTACAAGATGTTTCACTGCATGACCGAATGGCGATGTACTTCCAACATGATGGATGTCCGGCACATAGCTCGCATGCAGTAGAAGCGGTATTGAATAGTATATTTCATGACAGGTGGATTGGTCGTCGAAGCACCACACCATGGCCCGCACGTTCACCGGATCTGACGCCCCGGATTCCTTTTTGTCGGGAAAGTTGAAGGATATTTGCTATCGTCATCCACCGACGACGCCTGACAACATGCATCAGCGCATTGTCAATGCAAGTGCGAACATTACGGAAGGCGAACTACTCGCTTTTGAGAGGAATGTCATTACACATATTGCCAAATGCATTGAGGTTGACAGACATCGTTTTGAGCATTTATAGCATTAATGTGGTATTTACAGGTAATCACGCTGTAACAGCATGCATTCTCAGAAATGATAAGTTCACAAAGGTTCATGTATCACATTGGAATAACCGAAATAAAATGTTCCAACGTCCCTATGTTCTGTATTTTAATGTAAAAAACCTACCTGTTCATCTAAAATTCTGAGCCATATGTTTGTGACTATTACAGCACCACCTATCACAAAGTGAAAAAAGTGGTCCAACTAAAACATTCATATTTATTTACGTACTACAGGAATATGACATAAAATTGCGGTTCCTATTTTAAAAAAAACGCCATTGATATCCGTTTGACTTATGGCAGCGCCATCTAGCGGACCAACCATAGCGCCATCTGGTTTCCCCCTTCATGCTAGACAAGTTTCGTTCTTTGTAGTTTTTTCGTTTGACACTTATTTCGTGAGATATTTGGCCCGGTCACTATCAGTGGACCACCCTGTGTATAAAGTAAATCTAACTTCTGCACCATTTCAGTGCAGTACTGTATTCATTGTAAATAAGTATTGTAGTAGTTCTATTATATGTGTATTACCTTATAAATAATTTTTTTAATTTTAAATTCAGTGCATTAATGCAATTTTAGTAAATGAGTGCTGTAAAATGATCGTTTCATGTAGTGTCCATTAAAAATTATGATGATCATTCCACTTGGGACCTGTGGAACATACATTAGCTTGTTAGTTTTAGTTGTAAATATCCGTCATGTATTATTGTTTTTCTGACATATTCTACATCCCGGAGGACTTACTCACTACGGATCAATTGGAATGAAAGTAAATCTAATTTAATCTAAACTGTGACTTACACCACTATGATACAAGCCAAAATTACGATATCATCTAAATAGCCACAGAACAGCCTTATATATATATATATATATATATATATATATATATATATTTTAAAAAGTACTTCATGCTGGGCTGAAGCTAGGCAATACCTTACCAAAATGTCTCAAAGTCCTACCTACCAGCAAATTAAGAGATCAACTAAAAAGAATTTAAGTGAAAATTCATCTCATTTCCTAGATGAATTCTTTATCTTTATAAAAAGTGCTTTGTAAGTTTGTCAAGCCGATGGTTTTAAATACACTACTGGCCATTAAAATTGCTACACCACGAAGATGTGCTACAGACGCGAAATTTAACCGACAGGAAGAAGATGCTGTGATATGCAAATGATTAGCTTTTCAGAGCATTCACACAAGGTTGGCGCCTGTGGCGACACCTATAACGTGCTGACATGAGGAAAGTTTCCAACCGATTTCTCATACACAAACAGCAGTTGACCGGCGTTGTCTAGTGAAACGTTGTTGTGATGCCTCGTATAAGGAGGAGAAATGCGTACCATCACGTTTCCGACTTTGATAGAGATCGGATTGTAGCCTACCGCGATTGCGGTTTATCGTATCGCGACATTGCTGCTCGCATTGGTCGAGATCCAATGACTGTGAGCAGAATATGGAATCGGTGGCTTCAGGAGGGTAATATGGAACGCCGTGCTGGATCCCAACGGCCTCGTATCACTAGCAGTCAAGATGACAAGCATCTTATCCGCATGGCTGTAACGGATCGTGCAGCCACGTCTCGATCCCTGAGTCAACAGATGGGGACGTTTGCAAGACAACAACCATCTGCACGAACAGTTTGACGACGTTTGCAGCAACACAGACTATCAGCTCGGTGACCATGGCTGTGGTTACCCTAGACGCTGCATCACAGACAGAAGCGCCTGCGATGGTGTAGTCAACGACGAACCTGGGTGCACGAATGGCAATACATCATTTTTTCGGATGAATCCAGGTTCTGTTTACAGCATCATGATGGTCGCATTCGTGTTTGGCGACATCGCAGTGAACGCACATTGGAAGCATGTATTCGTCATCGCCATACTGGCGTATCACCCAGCGTGATCGTATGGGGTACCATTGGTTACACATCTCGGTCACCTCTTGTTCGCATTGACAGCACTCTGAACAGTGGACGTTACATTTCAGATGTGTTACGACCCGTGGCTCTACCCTCCATTCAATCCCTGCGAAACCCTACATTTCAGCAGGATAATGCACGACCGCATGTTGCAGGTCCTGTACGGGCCTTTCTGGATACAGAAAATGTTCGGCTGCTGCCCTGGCCAGCACATTCTCCAGATCTCTCACCAATTGTAAACGTCTAATCAATGGTGGCCGAGCAACTAGCTCGTCACAATACGCCAGTCACTACTCTTGATGAACTGTGGTATCTTGTTGAAGTTGCATGGGCAGCTGTACCTGTACACACCATCCAAGCTCTGTTTGACTCAATGCCCAGGCGTATGAAGGCCGTTATTACGGCCAGAGGTGGTTGTTCTGGCAACTGATTTCTCAGGATCTACGCACCCAAATTGCGTGAAAATATAATCACATGTCATTTCTAGTGTAATATATTTGTCCAATGAATACCCGTTTATCATCTGCATTTCGTCTTGTTGTAGCAATTTTAATAGCCAGTAGTGTAATTGAAAAGTTGTCTAATGATAATAAAATATTTGTAACGCTATTATTTGTATCCTGAAAATTGTAAAGTGCATTAAAATGTAAAACTTATTGTTACCCAGGAATCTTTAGTCTGTAATTTATAAACTGATATATTCAGAAGTACAGTGTATATAATGTCCTGAAACTGTGTCTTTTCCTTAAGTATCCCATTGCGAGCAATGACTTTCTGTTTCAAGTTAAGGCATTGTCGCTTGTACGTTAGAGTTCTGTCGAGTGAGGCACATAGGTAGACTGGCTTTTGGCAATGTTTCAGTTACTCTCCTCACCATGTGATGTCCAGGTTAAGCTGCACTTCCCCATTTCGTAAGTGGAAGGCGCTCACTTGAATTTTACGGGTATTGGGCTTCAGGTGGTTGGCATCATAGTACTTGGAGAGTTCAGCCATTGCTAGAGACAGTTTTTCCTCCACTTCTTTAAAGGTCGGCACCCGGAACAGCTACTCCTGTCTCATCGGCGTAGATGTAGAGCCTAGTACTTGCTCATATTGGTTGATCATTTGCGAAGATATTGTACAGTGCTGGAGCGAGCACACTGCCTTGGGGGAGACCGTTCTTCTGCATTAAAATGTAAAACTTCCGTTCTTCTGTGTTCGCCATCTACTCCTCTTACCCTGTAATGAAAATTGGAAAATTCTGTTCTGAAGGAAGATGCTAATAAGGAATGTTAATTGGTAGTTCTTAATAAGGTCATACACTTCCTTTAACAGTTTCCTATGATTCACAGTCTCATATGCAGCTGTTAGATAAAAAAAGGGACTCCTGTAGTCTCACCACCCTCAAAACTGTCCTCGATGTGCTGGGTTAAATCCAAGATCTGACTACAGCATTATTTGCCGGCACTAAAGCCTGCTTGTTGTGGGATTAACTTCACTTTGAGAGCGGCACCCATTCGGTCAAGTACCAGCCGTTCTAATATATTCAAGGTGTGGCATAAAAGGGAGATAGGTCGAAATTTTTTTGGATCGTTTGGCTCGTTCCCAAGCTTAAGTATTGCAATTACTCGAGACTTCCGCCACATTTTGGGGATATGTAGCTTGGCTACACTTGTGTTCATTAGGCGTAATAGCCACTCCATTGTTTTAGAGCCGAAGTTCTTTATCTGTTCAACTCTAAGATCATCGACACCTGTAGCCTTGTGCATCTTCAAGCTGGAGATGGCAGCTTCGAGTTCAGCTATGGTGAAGGGATTCCTAAGAAAATAATGCTCTGTTTCTGGGTCGCGCTGAAGAGCTTCTTTGAACGTCGTTCTTTTTATTTTGCCGGTCTGCAGGAGCTGGATTGCCATTTTATCAGTTGTCTTGTGATTTTACAGGGTCGCCACTCAGGTTTTTAAGCAATTTCCAGGCTTGTCTACTATTCAGCTTCATGTCGTGGTTCTCTACCAGGTTACTCCACTTGGCCTTGCGAGTTGCTGAAATGGCTTGCAGCAATATTCCAACAGCTTGCATCGTTTCTTCTGCAAATGGATCCTCTTCATAGAGAGTTTGGTATCTTTCTAACAACAGTTTGTTGTCACTGGACATACCTGGAACATACAGAGTTCTGCATCCTCTCGAAATAGCTTTCCTCCAAACTTGTTGGACGCATTTGATGAAGGTTTCGTACACTTCAGGTTGTGGTGGAATGTTTATCACTTTTGAGTCAAGCTCTTCACTGAACTTCTGCGAGTTAACCTTCTTGAAGTTAAACCTCTTCTTGAATTGTACCTCCTCAGGCGCTACTACAGGATTCACAGTGCATATGACAGGTCTGTGACAGATATGGGGGTGGGCTCTCCTACAGTCTTCACACATTGTTCAGTTACCTTTGAAGAAACAAAGATGCTGCCTGGGTTGTACCCTCTTCTCCACCTGCCACTGTTAAAAGTAGGTGGGAACTTCAGATTATGGCTCAGATGTAGGTCATGAGCGCCCATGTTTCTAGACTCGTTCCGTTTGTGTCAGTATCTGGGTATCCCCATGATGTACTTCTGCAATTGAAATCGCCTATGACAAAGTTCACGTCCTGATCGTTGAAGTTGGCTCGTGTTTTAATGCTGAAATTGGCATTGGGTGATTTGTAGACAATGTTACACAGAAGAATGGAGTTCGCACTGTGAGGAACTCGATGTTGTCCCCAGTCAGTGAGGCTGATGTGATTTTCATTAGGTCTGGCAAAGATGGCACTGCCGTATTTTACGTGAGGCTTTTCCACTATTAATTCCATACCAGCAATTCTTGGACCGTTTTTAGTACTTCCCTTGTGTGTTTCCTGGACCAACAAAATGTCACATGTATATTTTTGGCATAAATTTGCTACTAAAAATTCTTTCTCTCGGGAAAATCCCTCGATATTTATGGAAATAAAAACAAATGGTCTTGAAAAAGACCGATCGGAATGCAATCCATCTGAATGGAGACCGGCTGTGAAAGGATCTGCCATCAGCCCGCTTCGTAGCGTCCTCTGACGTTGCCCAGGGTACACCCGATTGCTACTCATTTCTTCTTCTTCTTCTCTTATTGCAATCTTCGTGGAGGTTCCTTTCATACACCCTGAATAAAAATATTAATATTAGTAATAGTAGTAATATAATTACTAACATGAACTGCCACAGAGATAAGTGTACAGTCATAAAAGGAAAAATGTTCCAGTAAACATAGGTATACAAACAAGCTGAGATAATATGAAATGTGTGACTACGAGCTGCTACTGACATCAGTATCAAATATTGTCCTAGTATTTCAATAACTGCATTTTATATTGCCAAAAGGAACACCTGCCTCACACACTTTTAACTTACCATATGACTGCAGGCAATAGTCAGATGAAGTAACTGACAAACACACAAGAAGTGCTATTCAGATAACTAATGTTCAGTTTCCTCTGGTAAGAGAAGTAGAAGATTTACTCTAGCAAACCACAAAATAGAATTGTATAGTGGTGAAGGAAACTGTAAAGAGTTACTCATTTATTCTGTTAAAAAAATAATTTTTTCTTTGAAAACTGTACTGCTAAATTATCTTGCTTGCAGGTACATCAGGAAAACTATGTCCAGATTTTCGGCTCAACACGAAAATACTTGAAACTAAAGAATGAATAACAATCTTCGCGAAAAATCTACTTGCCTTGTTCTCTAGGCTAAAAGTATTATGAAGAAAATCGATGACTAATTATTAAGGCTGAGACAGAACACTCATATGTTTTGTCATGTATGCATGTTGAAAGTGAATTTCTGATGAGCAAGTTCTCTTGAAATCAACGTCCACTACCTCAGAAAAGCACTGTTATGTTTTTCAATAAACGTTCAAGACTACATTTTAAGTGAACTTAAAGAAGCCACATACTGCTCAGTTATTTTAGTTTACACTCCTGAAAAGAGTCACACAAAATAATTGACAATATCCATTGATTTTGTTCTGACAGAGTCTGGATGAGAAGTTATATCAAGCTACAATTCACCATCAATCCCTGGTATGACAGCCTTTTGTCAGCACTTACATTCTGTAGAAGATCATTCAATTCATTCCTGTTTAGTGCCAGAGTCCTCCAATTTTGAATTCCAAATTCCAGTTTTCCTTTAGCCTCTCTGACACCTTACAATTTACCTTTGGTCTAGCAGCCATCCTGTTTCCTTCAGGCACTGCACTTAATATATTCTTAATCATTTTGTCGTTAGCTCTAAGTACATGTGCTGCCCATTCTAGACTTTTAATCTTAACATAACTGAAAGTGTCTGCTTCATCACATAGATTATATAACTCCTAGTTGAATCTCCTCCTTCAGACACCATTTTCTTCCACTGACAAAAAAATTTGTCTCATGTTATTTCTTTCAAACATGTCATGTCAGTTTTTGTCGAATTTCGTTAATATCATGTTGCAGCACCCTATGTTAGTTCTTTTCTCCCAAAGAACTTATTTTATTTATATATTATGAATTCCGTGAATCCATATTGTCCTAAATCACAAGGGTGTGGAATGAGTCTGGCTTACATCACTATAGAGATGCAATAAACAAATGTACAATAACAAAAATGTAGCTAATTTTTCGAGTAAGCTCAAAAATTGAAGTAAAATTAACATGGTATAATTCAACTAGGATGACGTAAATTACTAAGAAGTACTTCATATATATAAACAAAAGTAATATTTACACATTGACTGTCTTAAGCAAGGGACACAAATTTTGGCTAACACATTATTAAGTCTATAAACATGAATACAAATGATAATGCAAATTTACAAAAACAATCATTGATTAATCTGTATGTACTAATAAAGAGAGGAGAAGGACTTTATCCATAGGATATTTTCTTCATTTGATTTAAATGTAAGTGGAATATTAATGTGGACTTTGATATCTCATGGAGGAGAATTGAAACATTTTGTAGCAGAATAATGAGCACCTTTTTGTCAAGACTGAGATATCAAATGTGAATCATTTTTAGACCATGTATTATGATCATGGTAAGCACTGTAGGATTAAAAAGAAAACGTTTATTAGAGACAAAAATCACCAAAGAAAATAAGCATTGCGATGTGGTGGCTAATATTTAGAACTTACACAACAGGTTTCTGAAAGGATATCTTGAATGAACACCTCTCATGATTCTAACTGTTCTTTTTGAATAAAGATTTTTATGGCTACAGATTGATTGCCCCAAACAATTAAACCACTTGACATCATAAAGTTAAAATAACCAAAATAAGCACCTTCGATAGCATTTGTAACACCAAAAGGGGTAATTAGATGCAGGATATAAACTGTCACACTAAGTATTTTTTGAAAGTCTAGAATATTCCCAGATCAATTTAACTTAACATCGATTAGAATGCCTGTAAACTTATAAGCTACATAATGTAATATATTCTGGCTATCAGAGTTCAGGTGGGTTACTTAATTTTTTGTTCAGATGCATGAATTGCACGTATTTAGCTTTAATCTATTGGTTTAAACGTGTAAGGTGACTACAAGTGCAGAATTACATTTTTTGTAGTTAACTGATAGTTCAGCTTTCAAGCACAATAGTGCTGCCATCAGCGAAAAGAGAAAATTTGCTTTCAGTGTTTGTAAAAAGTTAGAGAGCGTAGGTAAAGATAAGAAACAGTGAAGTCCCCAAAATTGACCCTTTTGGCCCTCCCCCCCCCCCTACTTTAATGTGCTCCAGTCAAATGAAAGAGGGCAATCATCAGCACAATTAGGTATCACCTTCTACTGTCTATTGTAGAGATATGATTCAATCCACCTACTAGTGCTACCATTTAAACCATGAAAATCGGCTTTCCTTAGTAGAATGATATGGCCTACACAGCTAAAGTCCTTTCAGAAGTCACAGAAAATCTCAGTGGAAAACTGTTGTTATTTATTGATTCAAAAATTTAATTTGCTAGAGAAAAAATATTCTGCTCCATCGATTTTTTAAACCAAATTGGTGTTTGTTGAGCATATTGTGACCATTGAGGTGGTCTACAAATCCTTTATACATAAGTTTCTCTAAATTTTCGAGAAGTAACTTTTCAAAGGTTTTGGAGAGTAGTTTAGTTCTGACAGTCTTCTTAAAAGGCGGTATGACAATAGCAAACTTTAATCTCTCTGGAAAGAACCTTGCTGCAAAGATGCATTGCAAATGTGACACAGAATTTGGGATGTATATTAACTACACTGATTTATAACTTTAGATGAACCATTGTCAGTAAATATGGTGTTCTTGTTTCTTAAGGCCTAGATTATATTTTTAACTTCCCTAATTGTGACTGGAACTATACATGAGTGGATCTTAAGTGTTGTGCTCAACTCATAATAAATTCACAGTCCAATTTAATAGCTCTTGCAGTCTACTTGTTCTATTGCAGTTAAGAACTGATTGTTATATATAATAGAACTCTTACAGGATTATGTACTATCTTGTCAGTATAGCTTGTTTCTATGGTAGTATTACTCCTACTACTCTTGTCACATTCTCTCTTCGTGATATTCCAAAATTGATTTTATTTTGTTCTTAGAGTTATCGATTTCAGATTTAATACATAAGCTACTGGATTTGCTTATCACCCTTTTTAAAACTTTACAGTGCAGTTTATAATAAGATCTTTGAAGGGGATCATTTGATACTCTTAATGAGGCATGTAATTCCCTCTTAGTACTGCTAGAGTAGTCCTTGCAGTTGTGCAAAGCCACTGTGCCATAGTGGTGTAGTGGTTAGTGCATCTACCTAGTGAGTGAGAGACCCAGTTCGAATCCTGGCCATGCTACAAATATTCATCAGTCGTTTCAGTCAGCAGATACATATCCTAGATGTTTGAGACGTGGGAAGGTCTATGGAACTAAATAGTTTCATTTGATTAAAGCACCCTTGCCTGGGTTTCGGGTAGGATCCTCCATTTTGTTCGATGCTGAGATGCTATTCCAATACAGTTGGAGAACCTCTGAAATGCTATTCGCATTTAGGGGGAATACCAAGTGGGCTGAGGATTGAATGGGAGTTTGGATTGAGGAGGGAGGTGCACTAGGGTAGTCTGTACAGTTGTTCAAAGGCACTTTGCCACAGTGGCATAGTGGTTAGTACATCTGTCTGGTGAACAGCGGACCTGCCTTCAAATCCTGGCCTTGGTACAAATTTTCATTTGTCTCTTCAGTCTGAAAATGTATAGCTTAGGTTTCAGGTGTTTTCTGAGGCCATGGTAGCACTTGTTAGAAGACAATATTCGTTTTTGGATTTCAGAGCTGGCATTATTGTTACAGTTTGCTTCTCATCCGAGGTACTAGTAAGTGAAACTACATGTGTCATCAAACTTATATGAACCAGTTTCTATGAATGGGAGCTCATTTGGATAATGTTCTTAGTTATGGGCATATATGTAGTTTTTTCCTACTTTTATCTGTAGGCTTAGCTTCCTAACAGCTCCTTCAATGCTTGACAATAGCCTCTTTCATTGTTCTTGCCACTCTGGAAATTATATATATATATATCATTTGCATATGCCAGCATCTGAAGTATTTATACAGGTTAGTCCCCTCTTATTAGTACCTGCATCTCTTGTAACCTTTTCCACAGCTACAGTAAGCAGAAGACAGGATAATGAATTTCCTTTTCTTATTACATTTTTGTGGTCGCAGCACTTTGTAGCATATTTTGTACTTTATCTTGACTCCAGGCGTTTTCCATATAAGCTATCATTAGAATGATCAATTTGCTATGGATCTGTAAGTCTTCCATTGCTGCATAAAACTTCCTGTTGTCAATTCCGCTGTAGACTGATCTGAAAGCTCAAGTATCAATCCCAAATTCTTTAGATTTTTCTGGAATTTGCTGTATTGTGAAGATATGATCAACATTAGATTTTCCTTAACAAAATCCACCATTTACAATATAGGGTGCAAGCCTACTAAAGAGGATATTTCATACACTGCAGGTAATAGCCAAATTCCGCTATAGTTACTCACCATATTTCTTGTGTATGGAGTATATGATATTTATGTTCCATTCATGAGAGATATTTTCGTCTTACCAAATCTTGATTACAAGTTTGTGAAAGTGTTTGACAGACTTCTTCCCTCCACTTTTAGGCAGTTCTGCTTGCATTAGTTCCATTCCTGGGGCCTTATTGTTCTTCAGCTTCTTGATGACTGCCACCACTTCTTTTGCAGTTGGTGCTTGTTCCTCTGTTTCTGTGTTCCTTGTGTTTATAGAGAGTAAGATTCCTTGGTTTTCATTCAGCAGTCCATGGACTATTGAAACAATCTTCTACACATTGATTCCTCTCTTCTCTAAACTGAGCCATATATATTTATACATAAATTTGTCGTGCATTGGGAATCCTTTTGGTTTACTTTATTTATCCATTTCACCTGATCAATTTCTTCCAATTCTTTCCTTTCATACTCGCTCTTATTTTTTCTTTTCTTCTCTTCTTGCTAGTCTATAAGCTTCTGTTGATCTTCTGGTATGATTTCCTGCTGCATTCTCTCATAGGCCGCATTTCTAATTGTTACTTGTGTACAATTTTCATCAAACTAGCCATTGGGTGTTGCTCGATACCTCTTACTACACCAGGGTCGTAGAAACGTGTTACTTTAAGGTCACTCCACGAACATCTTGAAGTTGACGGTATGGAAGACAAAAAACCTGAACCAATTACTGAACAGCAACATAAGCTGGTTCTAAGACTACCACATTGTCGGCTTCAGTGTAAACATCACATGTAATTGTGCAACCTTCTGTTTCTATACAGTTGTGTTACAGTTTCGACTATAGTTTTTATTTGTTAAAAATGTTACCAAAAAGATGTCATTAACTAAGTGACAATGCATTGCGTCATGAAGTACCATTAAATACTCAGGCTTCAGAATTACTATGAAGACCACATGAGTTTTATGAGCAAGAAAACGAATTTGTTTCTGTTCATGGGTGTCCATCAATTCTAGCTGATAAAGCTTTAGAGTGTACTTCGAAAACACTATAACTCAGTGAAAGAACAGTATTAAAGAAAGGTGTGCTACTTCAAGATTTTGGAGATACTAAAGTAAACTATGTGGAACAAAGCGCAAAGCCCCTGTGAAGAAAACAGTGTATTTTTAAGTACCCCTGGAAATAAAAAAAAGTCACCCAGTCACAGATTTAGATTCATTCCAAACCAAAGCATTTCCTCGGCACGTTTAGGATATTATAGTATGAAAGAACATCCCAAAATAGCAAAGTAGCAGCTACTTTCTTTAAAAGAATGTTAACTTTTCGCCGGCCGGTGCGGCCGAGCGGTTCTAGGCGCTTCAGTCTGGAACCGTGCGACCGCTAAGGTCGCAGGTTCGAATCCTGCCTTGGGCATGGTTGTGTGTGATGTCCTTAGGTTAGTTAGGTTTAAGTAGTTCTAATTTCTAGGGGACTGATGACCTCTGATGTTAATCCCCATAGTGCTCAGAGCCATTTGAACCATTTGTTAACTTCTCTCAGAGAGGGAAAATGTCACTCCAAATTGTGATCAACCCTGGAGAAGCAGATGATAAATGTTGGACACATGATACTCCAAGTGGCAACAGCCATGAGCCAACGCGAAATGGAGCCAGATTACTTTGACTCACGCGGGGTTTCAAACAGTTTTGTGCAAGAAGGAAGGAGTTTCAGTTTTTCGATCGAGGAGAACCTGTGACTACCAAAAGGATCTGGACCATCCGTGATTACTGCAATGGTTTAAAAATTTGTTGCTCCAGTTTTTATTCGTAATGGATAATGCAGTTTACCATTCAGTGATATTAGACGAAAATCTGACAATTAGTGACCACAAGGAAACTACAGTGCAGTGGTTGCTGGCGAGAAATATGGATGTGGACATGATTATGACAAAGCTGCTGTTACATTCACTTGTAAAACAAAGTAAGCCTGTGACGCATATGTATGCTGTAGATGAAGTTCCAAGAGAATGGGAACATATGGTAAGTAGAATACCACCTTATCATTGCCATTTCAACACAGCTGAACTGGTTTGGAGTGAAGTTAAAGCCTACATTCGAATAACAGTGATTTACAATAATGGAAGTGGAAAGGCTATTATGTTAAAGTCTTACTACTGCAGACGCCACCTCATTGAGAAAGAAAGTGGCGCATATTGGCAAGCTTATTAGAGAACCACAGATTATAGACGGAATTATGAGAATGAAGAGTTAATGATTGCTTTTGGCGATGACGATGGCTTTGGTGCCGATTCGAATGATAGTGACGATGGAGAACTTGGTAAATTGTGCTATTGACATCGTAAACTGGTGAGTGTAAATGTATCCAGAATTAATTCTTTCTCTCTACAACAGAGTATGCAACTATTTCTTTATTTCGTCCTAAGAATGTTTGATAGTATGTTTTTTGTTAAGCTGAGGTCACATTATGATACCGTCTCTAATGACTTCATTGTTGATGTGAAGTTAACCACTAATCAATCTCCTCCTCTTACTTTTCCCCCTAAATTAGTATACGACCTTTTATATGCTACTAATACCTGACCATGTTGTGCTGTTGCTCGGTCTGTTTAAATGGTAAAGAAAGAAAAGCGAAAGCATATGGTACTAGCGTCCATGGGAATTGGATATATGTCTTAATCTCCTTCTATCCCCTCTGTCTGTCCATCTCCCCTTCCCTCTTTCTTTTTCCATGTTCTCTTCCTTCCCCCCTCTCTGTCTATCATCTCACCTCTCTCTCTGCCCATCTTCTCCTCCCCCTCTCTCCTACCATCTCCTCCTGCCCCCTGTCTCCTCCTTTTCTCAGGCTATCACCTCCTCATCCTTTCTCTGTCCACCTTCCCCTAGCCCTTGTCTTTCCATCTCCTCCTGTCCCCTTCTCTATCCATCTCCTCCTTCCCATTTTCTATGTCAATTTCCTTCCACCCCTCTGTCCATCTCCTCTTCCCCCCTCTCTCTGATCTTGAGCCTTGTTTATTGTTATTGCTAATTGAGATTCTGTAGTAGTATTCTAATCCTAAACCAATAGGCCATAAATACAACTTTCCTGTTTGCTAACACTTCTCTATTGTATATTTTGTATATATACTTATATAAAACATATATAGTCTATATATACTCCTAAACGTTTATTACAGTAACATGTAAAAATTTGAAGTAAATCGGAAAGGTACGTTTTGAGATTTTTGATAACAATGTTTTCTCTTTGTAAAGGGTGTTCCACACAGAACCAGTATGCCTCACTCTCAAAATTCAAGTAAAACTGAGCTAACTAAAACAGAATAGACAACAGTAATGTTAAAACAAAACGTACAGCTACCTGTTTCTAAGAGATACTGGAAGTGGTGGCCATGGGCATCCACACATCACTGACTTTGTGTGATGACATAACCAGCAACAAGCTGTAATTCTGCAGCCATAATGTTGTTATTATTTTGGGTTATATTCGGTTTAAGATCGTCTATTGTGCGAGGATTATCGGCTTGCACTTTGCTTTTTACTGTGCCACATAAATAAAAATTATACACTCTTAAGCCCAGGGACCTTGGTGGTCAGAGAACTCTACTGACAAGTTCATCTTCATGGAACATGTTAGTGATGTGGGCTACACTTTGTTTGGATGTGTGATAGATTGCTCCAACTTCTTGGACTACTGCCTACAACTTCTCTGCATCTGCCATTTGTGCATAGAAATAGTCAAAGATTTCTAAATTTTTCTTGCTGTTACAGATGTAACTGAAAAATGTAGGACCAATTATGTGCATGCCGGACAACACATGCCAAACACCAATCCTCTCTGAGTGAAGAGGTTCTTCATGCAAAATTTGTGGTTTGTCCTTCTATCAGTATCTGCAGTTCTGGGAGTTTACATAAGCTATCAAATCAAACTAGGCATTATCTGACATGAATTAGAGAAAGGGGTTCAAATAATCATTAGCAGTTGATGTTAATATTCATTTACAATAATGAACTTTTTTCTGATTCTCAAATTTCAACTCTTACACATCACACACACAACATTCTTTTATTTTCACATATTTTAGTACACCAAACGGATGTGATAATCTCATTATCGACTTGCGAGGACTTCTCATAATGTCCATGTGAATTCCATCTATAGTTTTAGGGGTCTCACTGTCAGATCCTAACATCCTCCATTTCTGGTACAGATCTTGGATAGAGCTGGTCGTTGGGAGTTTGCTGCCAGCATATGTCCCTTGAAATATTTATTTACATTCGTTGATGGAGTTTGTCTTTATGTAACACTCCACAAATCAATTCACTGTTCTAATGCAAGCTGCCCCATTTTTGTAACAAGGCACAAAACGAGCTTCACAGAATTGATGCACAAACACACAGATGCAATCAACTTTGCGATAAAACGCAGTGTAGCCAACTTTCGATACAGTGTTGCCACTTCACAAGCAGTTACACTAGAGATAATTAACTGGTATGTGAGGCATACTGGTTTTAATTCCTACAAACTGTATGTTACGTATATATAAGGGGCATTAAAAAAACGAGCCAGAGGTATAATTACAGAAACCAGTACCTGTATGTTAGAAGTATTGACCCTAGCTGTTGTGACACTTTCCCACTATGACACAAGGCTGTCTCATAAAACTCCCAGGACTGCGATGTTAACCAGTTCTGCACGTGCAGCTGGATATCGTCGTCCGAGGTGAATCGTTTGCACCTCAGAGCCTTTTTGAGGGGACAAAAATGGCGTAATTACAGGGAGAGAGGTCCTGACTGTATGAAGGGTGGTTGGGAACCTCCCATTTGAATTTCTGCAGCACTGCCACGACTGTGTTGGCCATATGAGGCTTTGCATTGTCATGGAGCAGAGTGACCCCACAGGTGAGATTGCCTGGTCGTTTTGATTTGATCGGTTGGTGAAGGTTGGTCACGGTTTGCGAGTAACCTGGGCATTCACTGTTGTCTTGTGCTGCAGGAAATGAATCAGAATGGGGCCATCTTGGTCAAAGAAGAACGTACGGCCAAATGATTCACCTCAGACGATGACGTCCAGCTGTACTTTCGGAACTGGTTAACATCACAGCCCTGGCAATTTTATGAGACAGCCATTCACCTACTTGTGTCACAGTGGGACAAGTGTCTCAACAGCCAGGGTCAATACTTCTAACATAGAGGTATTGGTTTCTGTAATTATGCTTCTGGCTCGTTTCTTTTTGAATGCCCCTTATACATTTAATGTTATTTATATTAAGAATATACATATGTTAAAGAATTAGGTACATAAAAACACGCCTGTACCAGACAAGATGGCGCACTGGCTAGAACACTGGACTCGCAATTGGGAGGACATGGTTCAAACACACGTCCAGCCATCCTGATTTAGGTTTTCCATGATTTCCCTAAATCACTTCAGGTAAATGCCTGGATGGTTCCTTTGGAAAGACACAGCGGATTTCCTTTCCCATCATTCCCTCATCCGATGGGAATGATGACCTTGGTGCTTGGTACCGTCTCCCAAACCAATGAACCAACCAACACGCCTTTATTAGAATTCAATGGTGTGTCAAAATTTCAAAGTAATCAGTCAAGATCTTTCGGAGTTTGACGATTTTAAACAAAGTTTTACATTTTTATAACGTTTCCACTTTATTACTCATACATTACATATATAATAGGTGTGTCCCAGTAGGCATGTAAAACACTTGATTATTCAAATGCAATGTTGTGTCACAATTTCATAGCAATCCATGAAGAACTTTTGGAGATTCGAGATTCTGAAGGAACGAGCATCTAGATTTGTACTTACATAGAACACCTAAATGTTCCTAATTGCAAGCCTCTGAAAGTTTTTACCAATTGCTATGAAATTTTGACATGATGTTCCGAAGATATATGGATATGTTTTTATTTATCTATTTTTTAAATATACATAACATATAGATTAATATAAATTTCATAGCAGGGTAACATTTTTACAAAAAATCTCAACAAGTTACAAATACATATATTATACTTCATATATCAAAGAACTAGGAACTTAAAAACACGCCAGTATTAGAATTCGACGTTGTGTCAAAATTTCGAAGCAATCAATTGAGAACTTTCAGAGTTTAACGATTTTGAACAAACCAACATTTACATTTCTATTATGTTTCCTCTTGTGTTACATATATAACAGATGGTGTTCCAGTAGGTATATAAAACACTTGAGTATTTCAGTTCAATGTTTGGTCAAAATTTCAAAGCAATTCATGAAGAAATTATAGAGATCTGAGATTTTCAAGAAAAAACGTCTACACTTGTACTTTCTGAGGAAATGAGCATCTACATTTGTACTTATATAGAACACATAAATGTTCCTAATTGCAAGCCTCTGAAAGTTTTTCACCGATTGCTATGAAATTGTGACATGATGTTCCAAAGAAACTGTAATGACCACATGTGTATGAAAATAACATTTATAGGATTCAAATGTAGCTTGCAGTGATAGGTTATATAAGAGAAGGAAGACTGCAAAACTAAGCAAAAGAAGTCTGGGTCCGAAAAATGTCATTATGTAGTACAGAAGGGGAATTTCACACGCTATAAGGGAGAGAAAGCTGCATTTTATAAGTATTTTAGAAAGTCGAGGCACCAGTTTTTTCTCTTTTGATGTTGAACTGTGTAGTGGTTAATAAAAAAAGAAAAGAGAAGAAAAGAAAACGAAAAAAAAGGTTGAAAATGTGGGAAGAAATCGTAAGTGAAAAAGGTTTTTTTTAATCGTTAATGACCATGAAAAAAGGGAAAGAATGAAAAGCAAATCGGACTTCGTATTACAGAAAAGCTATTGTTGGGGTGGTCCTTGTGGCGTTTTTGAGCAAAAGTTAAACCAATTTCCACTACAAAAAGTATTGAAAAAGAACAGAGAATAACAAAATGCAACTGACAGGGGGGAAATGGCGTAGCTTTGAGTTCATTCTTTACCAGGTTAAAATGTCTTCTTTTGTATGGCGTCCAGCCAGGTCTTCAAAAATCTCCTTCAATTCTGAGTGAACAGTCTGCTCCGAAATCTTGCAATCGTCCAGGAATCACTAATTTATATCATTTAAAATCATCTTGATACTGTATGCAATTTAATTTACTTTGCTACTTCCATCCTCCGAATTTATTAACAACTTCCACAATATGTCTACACATTAAAATCAGATCAAGACTAGCTAATAAGTTTTTTTTTTTACGTCTTCATCAGATCATGTCTGCCTTCAGCTTCGGCTAACAAGAGACAATTAAGAAACGAATAGAAAACAAAAAAAGAATTACAATTTAGTAGTTTCTCTGGCGTCGAGCGCTCATACCGCTGTGACGGGATATTTTTTATCTGAGGGAACGAGTGTAGCGCGGCGAAATTCGAAGTCCCGCTACAACTGCAACCAGAAGTAATAAAGGGAACACAGAGTTATAAACTGCCATCACATCCCGTGAAAAACTGGTTTGTTTAAGGGTAAGTTTAGTTGCCAGGCCAGTGCAAATTTTTGTAGAATAATCATACCTCCCTCAACATCTATCCTTCAAGATTTATTGGTTTTCTTTACGTTTTGTGTTTGATTTTAATAGTTCAAGTGCCTTTTTTGTTCTGGGGTTAGCTAGTCAAACCACATAAATATTGACCACTGATACTTGCAAAACTGTTTCACATGCAATCTATAGAGCCTGCCACAAACATATATTTAAACAAATAAAAAAGCGTTTTGCTAGTGTTGCAGTGTCTGAAGTTTGCAGTCCATTTCTTCTAAAGAACATTAAAAATGCTTAATAATATACAAATAAATTCCACATACTAATCAATCTGATTTTACCCACAGTACTTTTTTCACTTCAAGCTGTAGCCGTATTGCAATCCATTCCATTGTAAAATATTAAATATGGTACCAGTATGTACAAAAATCCTCTTTATAAATGTGGCATATGGCAAGGAATTTGGTACACTCATGTCATGAAATTCAGACTGCTGCCTCACTGTTGCAATTAATCTTCTGTTAGTTATTATAAAATTAAAAATTTTAACAAAAAATAACGAAACGAAACAGTTTATAACAAATAACTAAAAAACAAACAACTGATGTCAGCCCTGAAAACCATGTCTCATAGTAAATGAAGTTGGAATCACATGGTCAATGACAGATATATGATGTAACACATCAAAACTTTCTTCCTGAGTATCCTTGGTGGTGACATGAGATGACATGATGTGATGGGACCACCACTGTGGATGGCTTCATTCGAAATGCATTGCAGAATGTTTTGACAGGACATGACAGACAATGTGAATTGGCCTTAAATGTTCCTAATTGCGAATCTCCGAATGTTTTTGACTGAATGTTTTGAAATTTTTACACAATATTGCATTGGAATATGCATGTGTTTTTGAATATTTTTAATATATGTAACACATGTCTTTTATAAAGTTAATAACAGGCAAATGTTGTTACAAAAATCTCAAAAAGTTGAATATATACAGGGTGCATCAAAAAATGTATACACACTTTGAACAGTCATAGACAATTTATTTCCCGTTCTACAAGGTTAAATATCCGTGAGAATGTAATGTTATGTTTCTTCAACAGCTGGCACCAGTGGCAAGGAAGTAATTGCAACATGGCGGACGTGCGTTTGAGCTTTGAAGCGTGGAAGCAGATAATTAAGTGGTACCGGACATTTGAGAATGTAGCTGCTGTTCGAAGACAGTGGAGAAGTGACTATAGTACAGAACCACCTTCAAGGTTAACAATTACACGTCTACGAGACAAATTCGAAATTCATGGAACAGTGTGTGATGTGCCGAAAGGTCGATAAGGGCGACCGCATCCAGCTACAAGTGATGATTCCACAACTGCGGTCATGGAACTGTTTCAGCATTCGCCTCAAATATCTTCAAGGCAAGCGGCACGTGAGAGTAATGTAAGTGCTAGTAGTGTGATACGCATTCTGAAGAAAGGCAAGTTTTGTGTGTACATTCCAAGGCTGGTGCAACAGGTAAGTGACGACAATCCATATCGAAGGTTAGAATTTTGTGAATGGGTTCAGGAGATGGTGAGACGTGAACCGGGGTTTATGGGTAGCATAATTTGGTCAGATGAAGCCCAATTGAAACTCAATGGAACTGTCAATAGGCACAATTGTGTGTACTGGGCTGAAGATAATCCTCACATTACAGTTGAAAAGGTTTGACTGCAAGGGGACTCATTGGGCCTTTCCGCTTTGAAGGTACTGTTACTGGAGAAACGTACCTAACAATGCTTGCTGACTCCATATTCCCTGCCATTCGTGCATTATACGGTAATGATGAGTTTTATTTCCAACAAGATGGCGCCCTGCCACACTATCATAGGGATGTACGAGCATACCTGGATTACAATTTGCCAGGCCAGTGGATAGGACACAGGGGACCAGTCGAGTTTCCTGCATGCTCTCCAGACCTCACGCCACTGGATTTCTTCTTATGGGCCACAGTAAAAGATGAGGTGTACAAATGTAAACCACGTAACCTGGACACACTTTGGAACGAGATTCAGGTGGTTTGCACAGAAATCTCTTTGGACACTTTGGTACGATCATCAATAAACACTTCCGGGCTAAGTTGCCGTGGTCGATCTGTAAAACTTCTTCTCCCTAGCCCGGAAGTGTTTATTGATGATGACGCCGGCCGTGAAAGCCTACATGGAATGACTTTGGTACGATGTACGGAATCAGTGGTGACTCGTACTCAGAAATGTATTGATGCTGAAGGCCGCCAGTTTGAACATTAATCACATTTGCAAAGTACATTTATTTTTCCAATTGGACTTTAAGCTTTCCATTTCCAAAAAATTAACATTGTAGAACGGGAAATAAATTTTCTATGATGCGTCAAAGTGTGTATACATTTTTTGATGCACCCTGTATATGAATTAAATGAATAGGTACCTAAAAATACGCTTGTAGTAATATGTAACATTGTGTCAAAATTTCAAAGCAGTTGGTCAAGAAGTTTTGGAGATACAGTATTTTGAACAAATGACCATTTACGTCTTTATTCGTACAGGTTTTAGATTTATACAAAATTTTGATAGATTTCAGAATGACTTCTCACTGTCATTAACTTCGTTTGTTATTTATGTCTTTCGTGGTTTCATATATTATCAAAAGCTTTTTCTCTGTGTTTGTGTTTTCCATTGCCAGAAACATGTTCTTTGTCATACTTACATATACATTATTGTGCAACAGCTTATCCACTGTGGTTTTAACACACATTTACAAAACATATTTTGGGGCTATCAGCTGGGGCTTTAGCGGTGGCAGCTATTGCAACCTGGTAACTGCAGTATATCTAATGGCACATGATATGTCAAGTGAAATGTTCCACCAGGCCAGTTATAGATCTTTGTCAGAAGCTATTTTAAGAGTGACTTTAGATTCTTCCTTATTTCCTCGACACTCTCACTGTTAGAAAAGTGTGGCACGTCTTCTCTGAGTAGATCAGACAATCTTCAAATAGTCTTAGGTCCCTTGAGCTTATCAATATGGAATTTCCTTGCGTGAAATCTGCGTACCTTCTCCATATTAGGTGTCGACTTCTGATTATTGTTATTACAAGGTAATGGTCAGATTCAGATTAGTACCCCTACAGTTTCTAACGTCTAATACATTGGACAGATGTAGATATGTTCGGAAATGGTCGATTTGATTAAAATTATTTCCATCTGGAGATTTCTGTGTGTTTCACGTGTTGTCAGTAAAGGTTGTACTACTGAGTACTGTATTTCTTAAGGAAGCAAAGTGTGCAAATCCGATCCTATTGTCATTTGAGTCATCATGTGGACTATATTTTTCAATACAAGAGTGATATTCATCTTTTGTTTCTATTTCAGAATTCATATCATCAAAAATTTTAATATATTCTCCTCTCAGACATTTATACTTCGTCTAACTCATCATAAAAAGCATCGTTCTCTTCTTCACTTTTGTATTCAGTTGGGACATAAGGACATAAGAGACTACAGTTAGAAAATTTCCCTTTGCTTATGAGTCGACACAATCTGTTTGATTTCGCCGGGAAGTCGATAAGAAGATGTTCTTTCCCTATATTTCCAATAAAACCAGTACCAAATATGTGATGTTTCTCTAGGCAGCTATAAAATATCATGTGATCTTCTTCTCTACCACTTCTTCATTTAACCATCTCACCTCCTGAATAGCTATTATATACAGCTGGAACTCATCCAGCTGATCATACAATTTCATTATAGCTCTGGAATGCCAGAACATTCTGTAATTCCAATCTCAAGACCTTTATATGACCGCCAGTCCGATGTAAAAGGTTAGGCTGGCTACCACTTCATTAGATTTCGTAACATATGATTTTTACAGGTTGGATTGTCGTCCAACGCCAACCCCCAGCAATACTGGAATGCCTACTTTACAATGGTTGGTTCCATTTGCTGGTGGGTTCCCATTTTGAAGCATTGCCAACCCACTTTTAAGGCCTTGATTGCCAAGTGTATCCACTACCCAGGAACAATGGAATGGATGTGTATCCATCAGACCTGGTAGGAATACATGGCATTTCCAGTGTTCTGTTAGTACATTTATTCCAGAAGGAAATGCATCAAAAAGGTCACATACTATCTTTCAACCTGCCCCCCCTCCCCCGCAACATTTAGTTGCATTTACTTGGCTTTATTACAGTTACAAACACTGCTGGTGAATGTGAAACTGATGTTCTCTTAAACGAATGTGTGCCGTGTGGCCGCGTTTAATTTCGCTTAATTTTCGCAGATTTTGAATCTCTCTGGCTGCAAGAGCGCATGGAGCGTTATTGTTTCCGGTACAGGGCAGGTCGGAGGAGAAGGTAGTTAAGGGCTGCGGAGACCTGGAGGAGAAGAGAGTGTGACACGGGCGGCGACGACCGTTAGTGAGGCGGCTTGTTGTTGTTGTGGCCAAGCGTCTGCTGTGGCCTGTTGGCAAGAGTGGTGCTTTTGCTCACTGCAGGTTTGGCGTGGCCGTGTTGCTCGCAACTGTGAACACTGCTCGTTAAAGCTACTTCAGCAGGATGCACAGTATTCGGTCTGTCCTCTACTATTTAAGTAGCAAGAAGTTTGTGTCCATTGTGGTGCCGGCTTGGACTACAGTGTGACTTTTGCAAGTACTGGACGCGGTGGCGTCTGCTGGGTGATACCCATGGGTTTCCGACTACGAGTAATCTTCGTTACATTCTTCTTTCGTCGCTGTCTAAGCAAGCGTTTGTCAATGTACGCTGGATTTTACGAGAAATCATGGTGAAATTCCGATTAGTGTGCACGTTATTGGTGCCGCGTGGTGGCTGTTTTCACTCTGTATCCTGGATATATATATATATATATATATATATATATATATATATATATATATATATATGTGTGTGTGTGTGTGTGTGTGTGTGTGTGTGTGTGTGTGTGTGTGTGTGTGTGTGTATTATTTATGAAGGTTTTGCCTGGTACTACTTGAGTTAAGTTCTGTCAGTGTGTGTGGGTTTGTGGCCGTCACTATTCCAAACCGATTTTAGAATCTAAGAGTATAGAATGAAGATGTAATTCTCCTGAATTACGAATTGCACTTTATAGTCAGTGAAAATTGATTAACCTAGCTACCTGTTGGCTAGTATCATGAGCTCGAGCTGTTTACTAAATTGTTTGCAGCTACTAAAAAGAAAAAACTAAAGAAAAATTTATGCCTCAGTAGTCAAGTCAAAGTTTCCTGCATATCGTTCATACGTTTCTGTATTTGTAGTATGTTTAATTTTTACTAAATAATTTTTACAGTATAGGTGATTGTATCTCTTGTTAATTGTGTTCTAGTTAAAGATGTCTGTGTACCATGACTGAAATTTTTAATAAAGTTTTCCAGTACTGTGGTAGCGGCAACCGCCATCCTATGTTAGTAGAGAAGGAGGAATTATTGCTACTGATGTTGCCTCTCCCACCACCTCTATCATCATTTGTCAGCCGTTTTGGCTACTTCGATGGCAATAGGATTTTCATAATTACCAGCAATAGCTGATGGTTGAAATTTGTGACATATTCATTTGATCATATGTTTTCCTGTTTGTAATGTAATTTAATATTCTTTACTAAAAGGAAGTGGTTTTATACTGTTGCCATTTCGAGATTTTATTGAAATTTATTCTTTTCCGTTCTGGAGGGAATTTGTTAATTTTATTCTTGGATTTTTACATTTTAAAAATAAATTCATTAGTATTTTTAGAAATGTTAATAAATTTATTTTGGCTCAGTATCTTTCCACGCAACAGCAGCTCCCTACCGCATTTCAGAATTGGTATGAAGACTAATTCTTTCGAAAACTGTGGGTCTCCACCGATATAACGTTTCGTCTATGAAAGGGAAAAATCCAGGAATTCATAAAATTATTAATGACCTTAGCCTCTGAGAATTTTTTTTCCATTTGAGACTCATACGTTAAACATAGTCATAAATGATGAAGCAGTATATCCTGTTGCTGTCAACTATTTCAGGTAAAGAAGTTTCCGTTGCTTTTCTGCATCTACCTATCAGTGGGGTACTTTGAAGATGCAACTATCTAATCTGATTGTTTACCCTCTCAACACTGTCCACTCAGAAAGCTGAAGAGTTGTATTTGATCCTCTTAGATACTACACTGAACAATTGGTTGATGCTACTTTTGAAGCTAGTGAAGTTTCTAAAGTTGGTGTTTCTGGAAGAAACAGTGGCACTGACATTGCCAAAAAAATTACAAAATTCAGATTGCTTTGTTGTACAGTAGGCTGGTACGAAAATAAATGCAGTATCAAACAGGTCAACAAAGATTTACAAAGAGTTATGGAAATCAACAGAGTAACTCTCTCATCTAGTTGAAAATGTTGGCATTTTTTAAGAAAATGAGATCAGAAGAGGAAATTAATAGTGTCATAACAGACGCAGAAAAGCTTGCTGACAAACTTCGATCTCATTGAGAGATTGAGGAAGAAAAGGAAAATAGTCTTAGGAGAGTGAAAAACCAATTTTCAGTGAACCTAAAGATGTCATTACTGCATCATGGCTGTGAGGAACTGATTTAACTGCATTCTTGGTGTCAGGCATAGGTCTCAACCATCTATAGAAAGGATAGTAGAAGTGAAACTTAAAACTACAGTCGAATATCCTTGATATTCATGTTTTGCACAATCTTAGAAAATATTCTGAGCTTAAATGCAATGCGGCAACTCAGACAAAATGATCTCCTCCATGCCAACTAGCATGGATTCCGGGACTATCGACTGGATAAGAACCAACTCACACTTTTAACATATGACACTCTGAAAATCATGGATTAAAACAATATGCTAGATGTAGTACTTCTTGACTTCGAGAAGGGATTTGAATCAGTACTATAACTACACTCGTTACCGGAAGTGTGACTGTATGCAGTATCAAGTGAAATTTGTGATTGGATTGAAGATTTCTTAATGGGCAGACTATTGCATGTTATCTTGTATAGTCATTGATGGATGTAGTAGATAAGATGAGATTCAGATGAGCCCAAATCTGACAAAAAATCTCTATAAATACTCAGTCAAACCTTGATAAGAATGCAAAGCTGTTCACAGATTGGCAACTTGTTTTGAATGTTCAGAAATTTAGAATTGTGGACTACACAAAACAAAAAAATGTAGTATCCAATGACTACATCAGTGAGTTGCAGTCAGATTTAATCAATTCGTACAAATTCCTGGATGTAACAATTTAAAGCTATATGAAAGGGAATAAACATATGCAGACTCAGTTTTAGGTTAAGTAAGTGGCAGACTTCGGTGCATTGGCTGAATACCGGGAAAATCCAAACAATCTACTGAAGAGATTGCTAACAAACCACTCATGTGATCAGTCCTAGGCCAGACATCAAAAGTAAGTTCCATGCTGTTACCATTATACATTAAGAGTGGTCTGTTGTCTGAAGAGAGCACATATTCCTGGTTTCCTGCACAGATAGTTCTGCTGCACTATGATAACAGGTGCGTTATAGTGTGCAACTGAAATGGCGCAACAAATGGAAACATATTCCAAAGTCTGCAGGACAGTACAAATCTTGCTAGCTAAGTCTAAACTGCCCTCACATTGTAGTCCGATTCTTGTGTGCAAAATGTCTAACCTGTATACAGATTCAGGGTGAAATTCTGGAGCTATATGGATCAAATGCAATGTTATATCCAGTCATAGTGAAATGGTATCAACAATCTAACCAAGACCACATAGATGTGATTGATACTGATTGGGATTCTCATATCTTGCAGCATGCGATTTCCATCTTTTATGTAAGCTGAAAGAACATCTGGAAGGAAAGGGATTTACCAGTTATGAGGACATTCACACAGTGGTTCTCAAATGTCTTCATGACCAACAAGTGGAATTCTGTCATTGAGGAATGAAACAACTGGTAGGACATGCCAACCGTTGTGAGTACAAAACTGCAGTGCCTGTGTTAAGAAGAAGTATAATGCAGTGTTCCTTCAGACGTGTATACATATCCAAAGAAACATCACATTGTACTTTTCTACGGCAATGGCTCTGCAGTTTCGTACTTATGAGCCTGCACTTGGCCTATGACTTATGAAACAAAATGTCTCCCCCACATAGGAATAACATTAATATGATGTACAAGTACAGGTACGAGGTTTGAGTCTGTGTGTGAGTGATGCTTGGATACTCGAAGTGGTTCAAATGACTGCCTGCGTAAAGTGGGAAATCCAGGTTTGAGTCCCCATCTGGTAAATATTTTTATTGTCATCATTCCATTATACAGCTGGAGGTTGTTCCTATTCGCAACTGTGAATACATTTTGAATCTTATTCCAATCATTGCTTACAGAATCAAGGTGACTATGTTGCAAAATAATGTCATGTTTCTGTGTCACTTTGAAGTTTAGTGCAACATTCAATAAACGTTACTTGGCTTGCCATAATAATGTGTAACTTTCTTTTGAATTACCCTGGTAAAACACTGCTCAAGAATGTGTGATTGTTAACAGATAGAATTAACAGGGGATACTGAACGTATACAAAGAAAAACAGCTCAAATGGCCACAAGTCTGCTAAATCCATTATAAAGTATGATGGAAATGCCGAGGAAGCTGAACTGACAGTCACCTGAGAAAGCCTGTTTACAAAGTTTCAAGAACCAGCTTTAAATGAGGAATCTATAAATAAATTACAATCCCATATGTATCCCCCACCCCCACTCCCACAGGGATTGCATGGACAAGATAGAACAGGAAGAAACATTAGTAGCCGACCAGTGTGGCCGAGCGGTTCTAGGCGCTTCAGTCTGGAACCGCGCGATGGCTACGGTCGCAGGTTCGAATCCTGCCTCTGGCACGGATGTGTGTGATGTCCTTAGGTTAGTTAGGTTTAAGTAGTTCTAAGTTCTAGGGGACTGACGACCTCAGATGTTAAGTCCCATAGTGCTCAGAGCCGTTTGAACCAAACCTTAGTAAGTGGTACAGTGAGTAATCCCCCCTGCCATGTACTTTGTATTGGTTTTCAGATTATGGATATAGATGCACAAATCAACAATCACATATTTAATTTATTGGCTATGGACCAGGCATAATATTAAGCTCCATTACCTTTCAGTCAAGAGAATACAATGAATAAAATCAAGGTTAAATTGTCCAGTATATCGCCAGTCATTGCTTGGTTTGGAGTCCCTGTAGTTTCACAGAATCAAAAATTGACTTTCATAAATCCTTAACACTTCATATATGCTGGTACACCCACCAATCACTGATAAAATAACTTGAAGATGATCTAGCAATGTGCAGCTGGCATTGCTGACCTAAAGTGAAGTGTGCTATATCCTTTTAAAACTTAGAAATTTGTTTTGTTACTGCAGTAGAACCGAACTAAAACTAAACAGAGTTGCATTCCCTACAAACAAGGAAGTCACTGACAATGTATTAATATTAGAAGGTGCTAACAACAGAATAGGTCACTTAGCACACAGTACAACTTTACACACGAACTACAAGCTACTCAGATGAGTACATTGAGTCCATCCATATAATAGCTTCCAGGGTATATAGATCAAAGGAACAGACAGTCACTGCAAAGTAGTAAGTGGTGATTTTATCACCTATGCCGTCGGACAAGTAACTATGAGCAACAGAAGAGTAATACTGATTCAGCTTGCAGCGTATTACATCACATTGATATGAAGAGGTCCTGCAGGCAGCATCACAATTGGCAGTGAACGTGAGTGAACATGGAAAATCCTCAACATTAATAATAGAAATGAGAGGCGTTGTCCTTCCAAATACAGCTTACGTTGTTAAAGATACATCTGTACCAAAGAACTACAACTCTGGCCATAGTCTTGTTACTCAAAGCATTTTGGATAAAAGGAGTAGCTCAGAGTGTAATCATTCTCCACATAATACAGTGTAATATCTTGCGAAAAAACAACTAGGTAAATTATTCGAAACAGATAAGCCTCGTGCACAAAGTGTAATTTTCTTGTAGATCAGTGTGCATTCTTTAGAGTACAAAGATTGAGTCACACTTGAGGGAATGGGGAGGTAGGAAAGAGAACGTCAAAAGATTCCTCAAAGCATTTCAGATGTCTGTTTAATCTGAGGTTTTCCCAGCGTGCAGAAATCTTGAAAATTTCTCCGGTATTCAGCCGGATAGCGTCGTCCAAAAGTTGCAATATTTCGGCAACCTGACTTCTTGCCATCTTCAGGCGCTCTTGGGGTCTGATTGATCTCTGCCGCTGCTGGAGTTGTTGGGGCATCGTGGGTTGCCCAGTCTGAAAGATAGAAGTATAAGCCTTGTGGCTACGCCATCAATAATAAAAATATGTTGAAAATAAAACATTGGCTTTTTGGTTGGCTTATTTGTTTTCCTGCATCAAAAAGTTTTTAAAACACTGGCTGGATGTTTTTTTTATTCACTCTCACATTCACATGATATACACATTGTACACATTTATACATCTTACTGTAAACACATTCACACACACATTCATTCTTTTTTTATTTTTTTTATTTTATATATATATATATATATATATATATATATATATATATATATATTTTTTAAACTATATAAAATATATATACACAAGGTGAATGGTCTTATTATTCTCGTAGGACGTCCGACCATCTGGTAGAGGCCTGGTAGTGGACCCTGTGTCCAAGTTCTCGTATAAGGTTGTTTCCTGAATTTTGTGTTCATTTGTAGAAAGCTGTGGCAGTGGTTCTGAATCAGTCCCTCAGGTAGGGCACCCCTGCGAGCTGGTGAAGCTCGTTCGTTGGGAAATGGTATGGCAGGTGGAGTGCCATTTTCAGAGCACGGTTTTGAATTCTTTGTAGTTGTTGTATGTGGGTTGGAGCAGCATTGCCCCACACGACAGCAGCGTAGTCTAGGATTGGCCACACCAATGTAAGGCACAATATCACCCCTAGTCTTGATGGTAGCGTTGATGATGGGTTTAGTAGTGGGTAAAGCACTACCATTCTTCTCCTGGCTTTCTCTCGCATTTTTTCTGTGTGAGAGCGCCATGTCAGACGCCTGTCGAGGGTCACACCCAGGTATTTCGCTGTTTTTGACCATGGGACTGGAGTGCCCCTTATCTCGATGGGCTGGATGTTAGGTGAAAAAGGTCTTCTGCAAATAGCTATTGACTGCGTCTTCGTGCCGTTAAAGGACAATCGCCATTTCGTCGCCCATTCGCTCAGAGTATTACACACTTCTTGCAGTCTTGTCTGGAGGTGTGCAGCATTTATACTGCAGGAGTAGATGGCCGTATCATCGGCATGTAGAGACAGGTGTGTTCTGGCCGCCGATGGTAGGTCAGATGTATACAATGTGTATAACAGTGGTCCCAATACACTGCCCTGAGGTACTCCTGCTTTGATGAGTCTGGTGGACGATATACCATCTTGAGTGCAGACATGAAAAGTTCGGTTTTCGAGGTAGCTTTTCAGGAGTGTTGCCTGTGATACCGGGGCCCCTCTATCTAGAAGTTTATACAAGAGACCCTCGTGCCACACACAATCAAAGGCACATGAGACGTCCAGAAATACAGCCCCGAAGAATTCCTTCCTTTCCATGGCGCCGAATGGTTCCTCAACTAGGCGTAGTAGCTGCTGGGTGGTGGAGTGGCCTCGGCGAAAGCCGAACTGGATGTCTGGTGTCAGGTGCTCTGCTTTCACATGCTGCTGAAGTCTCTTTATATACAGACGTTCAAAGAGCTTTGATATAGCAGGTAAGAGACTGATTGGTCTGTAGCTTGCTGGCGATCTAGGGTCCTTTCCCATGGTGACGACCTCAGCATGTTTCCATGTGAGGGGGAAGTCGCCAGTTGCCAAGATCTCGTTGATTGCCGCCGCTATTAGTGATACTGTGGTGGGTGGTAGTTGCTTCAGCATCTCATTTGTTAGGAGGTCTGCTCCTCCTGTTATTTTTCCATTTAGTTCTGCGAGCTGTTTTGTTACTTCTGCTGTGGAAATAGGTTGGATGTGATCGTCTTATCTTGGCTGGTGAGGAATCTTGGAAGGCGCTCGTTAACTAGGCCAATGTGGGCTCCGTCGGAACGGTCGTTCGTCGGCGAGTAAATTTTTGTGAATGCATCTGCCAGGGTATTAGCTTTGGCGTCTGGTTCTCTGACGATATTGTTGTCCACATGTAGTTGGATAACTTCTGTTCCTTCCTTAGTAGAGACTTCGTCATCTTCCAAGTTATTGGTCTAGTAGCTGTAGCAATGCTATCTTATCTGCCCAAACTTCGTTCTTGTGTTTTTCTACTGCTACCCTTATTTCTCGTAGCATTCGGTTTACTTGGCGCTTTGTGGCTGGGTTGTGCGTTGCCTGCCATTCTCTGAATGCACGGTTTTTTTCTCTGATGGGTGTTGTGATGGGTGGAGACAGTTGGTGAGTTTTTGGTCGTGTAGGTCGTGTGGCGGTTTATGTGTATCATCAACATCGACAAGTGCAATGAATATGGATAGTACGATACTCTATGGTATTCTGCGGTTTGAATTCACTATATTTTTTCAGCAGTTGCCTTGATTTGTTTTTCTAAATGATACTGACAATATTATACACATGTATAATGCATCATTCAAACTACAACTTCTCCCGGATAATTATTTTGTTCAAATTGCACAAGAATTCCACCTGACGTAGTGTAATAATGTTGACTGTAAGCTGTGTTCATATCACTAAAATTACATATCATACATCAGAGCTTTTATAATTTTTGCCTTCGATGGATTTAATTATTCTTAGCAAATTGATCATGAAAGGGAACCACAGAATACCACCCGCACACAACACTGACGTATGCTACCAAAAATATTTTTCTCCATGATTTGTGCGTAGTTTAATTTTGGCCACATACATCAGCAATGAAATCTTGTTCAACAATAAATACCATCAGCACTGTTCTTAGAAAATGCAGTCTGATTCGGTTAATTTTTTTCTTTTATAAATAGAGTTCAGTACCACCGGTGCACATTTATTTCTTACACATTGGAATATTGTAAGTTTGCAGTTTCAAGTAATTTAAATTTGCCGCTGTAATAAAAGTTAAGATGGCGGCCAACAAAAGATAGAGGATTTCCTTTTTAATTAAGATTTTCCTTTTCCCAATAAATCATTTAAATAGACGCCACCAATAAAAAAAATTATTAAATTTTTTGCAAATTAGTTTAACACAAACCCATGCTATTTTCAACTAGAAGTACAGACGAAGTTGCTATATAATTGCAACTAACAATGGCTGCGCTTCTTGCAGCTATGATAAAACAATTAATACAAAATTATAATTAAAAGAGGAAGTGAATTTTCAATAATTAATCATAAATAGTTTTAATGCATTTGGCTCTATTTGTTTTACCAGCAAATGAACATAAAAGTACAATAATTTTACATTAAATGTTTTTCATTTAACAGACCTCAAATCGATTCACGTCTTGCATCGGCGATGTACATCTGAGGAAGACGACAAAAGTGTACAAAACAAAAGAAAAGAATGACATAGATTAACGAAGAATGTGAGACAAATATTGTCTCTGTTTTACATAATTATCATCTTTTTAAGAAATAATTACATAACTGAATGAATATTATCCACACGTTCATATTCCACTCGTAATAAAAAAATATATATATCGTAGATGTTATATTGCCCCTTGGGCTGATAAAAAAATTGTTTATTCACCATGTTAATTTCTCATCACCCTTTTTTTTTATCAGTCCACATAATCCATGAAGATTCATTGTTTTTAATGTCCGAATATTTGATTTCAAGGTAATTGGACACAGAGTATTGTATTTGAATTGAGCAATAAAAAAAACTCCGTGACTGTATTGCCTCAGAAATTGCTTCGGATACTTCCCGGATTATCTTATTCCCCCACCCCCCATTCGGGTTAGCTGGAATCGGTAAACCGGGATCAAAACCGCCCAAGGGGCTTCAAGACAATACATTCACCTACTATTTTCAGTCAGGTTTGACATAGTTGAGATTGTACAAACTGGAACACGAATTTATGTTTCTGTCGTATGTGCGAAATACATTGAAGTTTTATGATGTTTCTTTTTTTAAACAGTTTTAATATATTTCTTGTGTATGACAAAAATTTCTTCCACGTCGACCCGTCGGAACGCAGTCAGGTAGTGAGTGCCGCCGGTCCGCCCCTGGCCGCGTCGGCGTAGCGTCAACTGCCGTCGGCTGCGTCGTGATTGCGATCTGCTGCCGGCCGGAACTACCCCTGCAGCAGCTCTGGATTCTCTTGTGCCTCGTTATTCAGTTCAAGACGGGCATGTGAAATGTCAAAATACATGTGTCAGTGACAAGATAAACACTCTTACCATCCTGTGGAGAAAATTTGTTAGTGTCCATATCACTCGCATTCACACAGAAGGAATTAATTTTATCCTGTATCTTGACACTGTTCAATACAATGTAGTGATTCATTTAGGAATTCATCACAACATGCATATTTCAATCACGGCACTGTTAATCACACACGTGTCCGTAGCGTGCTTTGTGTATACACGGAGAATGTGATTACACTTTCTCTCTCATGACGCGCTGCGAAGGCAACGTTGCATTGTTTTTGTGCGGCGCGGCTGGCTCTACAGTCAGTCACATAATATTTTACCCGCAAAGACTCTCTGAATCGAATTATTAGAGGTCATGAGTTCCTTTTAACTGCTAATATTGGCAACAGAACTTAACGTCCATAGCGTTTCTGTTACCTTCGACACTACATGAGTGTTCTTAAGGTTTTTTGATCACAGTTTATCACTGTTCACATTTTTCGCTAAATAAATCAGTGTCCACTAGACTTTTCTGCAGTTCTTGTAAGACACAGATCAAATTTCTGATTGCTGTGAGTACATGTCCATAGTACTTACACACAGTCTATATGCGAACGACACCTTTCTTGAAAGGAGGTCTGGTACATTTGCACATATTTTTGCATTACAATGACTGAATAACAAGATCAAAATTTTATCCAGTTACGTAAACATCATACAGTATAAAACTTTAGGAATCTGCTACATTGTTGTGATCATTAGATCGTTCTAGAGATAACAGTACATTTCCATGTTCATGGCAAATACACATATTTTATCATTTCTTGGGACAGAGATCCATGTTTGACTTCTTTTAAGCGGAATGTCCCTGATAAGTCATTTTATATGACTTCATATTGAAATGTGTACATTAATTAGTACACAGTCAGATACTATTCGAGAGGTGGCTGACAGGATCACACAGCTCACACATGACCAACACTCGTTGCATGTATGGGATTATATGACTCAATCTCATTTAAATCATTTTATGCATTTCATTGATATGTATGCTACATAAAAAAATAAAAAAATTTATTACCTCTAATACAATAATATTTAAGTGAACTTTTATGAAGACACTGATTTCTTTTATTAAAATGTGTTTATCATGGAGATTCTTTACTCGTTGCACAAATAATTCAACAATATTATATTGTGACACTTGATGTGTAAATCTACAAACTAACAAACATATAATATCATTGCATTACTGAAACTAAACATCACATTTATTAATGTTCGGAACATTAGCACCTTTTATTAGTCCTTTCTAAATACAAACATTTTATTGCAAATACTTTTTCATGTCTTTATGGCAATATACCCCCTTCGTCTTCGAGCAGAATTGTAATTGGTATCCCATTTATACTCCCTTTGACACTTGCTTGAATTATTTCCTTTTCTATCTTATCAGAAATGACAGGTTCTTGATATAGCTCATCTTCTAATTTATTTCCATCCTGATGTCGAATCATGTTTATATTGTGCTTCTTCGACCTATTGCCTTCCTTGTTGCCCTCAGTCGCCTGGCGAAGGCCTACAGGGACCGCAATTAGTTTGTCGGATTCTGTGAATTTTGTTTGGTATCAGAAGGTACCTCTGTTATTTTCACATTTTGTGAATTTTCTGTTGTAATTGGAGGTGGCCTGCCTGTATCCCACCACAGTGGATATTGGCTGTTCGACATCGGAATAGCTTGGAATAGTTTACCGGCTAGCCTGTATTAAAAGAACCTTGCGACTGTTGCCAATGGCTTGGTCCTGGTTGCCGCCAATATTCGTTATCTCCGCGCATATTCTTTGGCTTATCTTTGTACGGACTGTTTGGTCTGTGATCATTCCGTCTTTTTCGGTTATTAATGTCAAAATGAAAATTTGAATTCTGATTGTGATTCTGCCTTGGATTACCATTCGGCTGTTGGTATTCTTCGGCTTTCCTATAATCCTTGTTATTATTATCGTTGTAACCACAGTCTTGGTTGTATTGGTTTCTATTACTGTTATTGTTGTAATTGCTGTTTCCATAAGATTTATTTTTATTTTGTTTGGGACTAGCTTCACCCCTATTTACCTTGTCTGAATTCCATGAATTCTTTCCGTTCGAGCTGTTTGTATTGCTGGTGACATCAGAAGTTTTTCTGGCGTCGTCCTGCACAAGATCCAAGGAATCGATTACAGTCAGAAATTCTTTTAAGTCGGTGTCTATAACATTGAACAGTTTCTCTCTAATGTGGATTGCTAGTCTAGCTTTAAGTACATGTAACAAATCTCTAGTGGTAACTGGCTCATCCCAGTATCTGGTCATGTTAACATATTTTTCAAAATACTTCCTTAATGAACCTGATTTCGTATTATAGACTTCGGCATTGTATACTGTTTTACGAAGTTGGTCTTGAATAGACGCCGACCAAAATTGATCTAAAAACGCCTTTTCAAAGTCATGAAAGGTTTTAGAAGTTTCTGCGGCATTTAATGCCCAAAATGACGCATCACCAGAGATATGTGATATTACAAATTGTATCTTTTGTTCTTCTGACCATGATTTTGGAAGAACACTTTTGAAATTACGGATAAATACAACAGGGTGTATGTTTCTTTTGCTTTCTACACCGAAGATCTGAAACTGCCGATGCTTGATGAGACTCTCTTCATGCATCAGAGTTGTTAGTTGCATTGAACTGCTATCATTTTCAGGTGCTGCATTTACCTTTTTACAAGTACACTCTGCTTCATTATCATGATTGTTTCTTGTTGTCACGCATTGCTGTGGTAAAGTCATTTGATTACCAAAGTCTGGTTTTCGTTTTGCGGCACAACAAGATTCGGTGTAGAATGTTCTGTGTACGTTTGCCTGTCAGCGTCAGTGTTGTTATTGCTGCATACTGACAGATTTTGTGGGTTACGGTTTTCAGGATACATCGCTCTGGCTATCTCGGTTTTGGCTTGACTATGAATTTCGGAAGGAATATCTTCCTGCAATGTTTCGACAGCTGTGGCTATAGCTTTGAATCTATTTTCAAGTTTATCAACATCAGTTTGACGGCTGCTAACCTGAACTGGAATTTTCACTAATGGTTCGATCGTGGATTTCACTGCATCGATCTCTTGTTTCACATGATTAGTAATTGCACTATCCCGTTTGTTTAAAGTTTGATTGATCTGGCGGACAATTTCCTCATCTCTTTTAAGAAATATGTTGCTGATATTTTCAACTAATTTCCTTTCCCTTTCTTGGTCTTTAATTTCTTGTTCCTGTCTCTCTCTAGCCCTTTCTTCCCTCTGCTGGATAGTAAATTTTTCGAATAATGCTGTTAACATATCCTGCAACGGCATAGCTTGTGCGTTGTGCACTTGTGCCCCTGGGTCGATACAAATAGTGTCTCTATTTTCTAACTGATTGACTGGTGGAGTACCAGTTTGCTTCGGCAGCTATTCAGCCTCACTACCTGTCGGAACATCATCTACAAAATTGTCATCGGTAATTAAATTCTCTAATGACTGAGTAGGAGTGTGAACAGATTGTTCTACAGGACGATCTGATATCATTTCTGCCTCCATATCCTCACTAGGTTTAACCAGTTTCCTTGGCCTAACCATTTTATACACAATATAACACAGCAAGTCTATATATATCGCTGACACATATACATCAACACAAAATAATCTTATAACTAACACACACACACACACATATATATATATATATATATATATATATATATATATATAAACACTGAAAACTCTTTAGATCTGTGTAGACTAGCAACTTTCTTGCAGCTGGTTTATTGGATCTGTACTACTTATGGCTGCTGGTGTTGAAGCTAAATTGAATGCAACGAATGTTATTTATGTGCAACTGCAGTATTAACAAAGCAAAGATGGATCCCTGTTCCTACCTTTGTACTCTTCTGAAGTGGTCAGCAGTGCTCTATTTGATTCGTCTGTTGCACCAGCTCTAATATTAGTAGTAACAGCAACTCGGTGGACAGGTGTCAATGTTCGTGAAAAACAATACACACAAATAATTAATAAGTTGTTGTAGCAATTGATACCTATAATAAATTACAATTTTTTTCTGTTATTATTTAATTTAAATGAACAAATGAATTGTATGCGGCTTCTTGGTGTTTGGACTGCAACTGATGTGGCTTCTACTGTGGCTAGTGATGGAAGTGGCAGTTGATGATGCATCAGGGAGTTACTTATGTAGACTGCTGTTTCTCCAACATCAGTCGGCTGGTCCGACCGGAAACAGCTGTTGTTGGCGACTCGTACGTGGATATCAGGTTTCAGGTGTGTCTCAGTAACAAGGCACTCGTTGATTCTTTCGTCCTGAAGGAATTGGCGAAACTCGCCCTCTTGAGTGCGTATTCCATTGGCATTCCATGTGCACACAGTTAGTCCAGATCTAGCTGCCATATTAAATGGTGGAGGTTGCCTTTGGAATGGCCTGTAGGGCAACTTGAATGCATCAGAAATCTGCTGCGGAATGATGGCCACGATAGCCTGGAGGGCGTCAGTCATGGCTTTCGTCACGGCTTCCACAACTAAGATCAAATTTAACTCCTGGGGGGGGGGGCGGAGTTTTTGACATGTTGTGTTGTGCCTGAGTTGTTGGGGATCCATCACTGTTTGTGTACTGCTAGGACGTAGCAATGGTCGGAGGGTGTGGAGCTGGATGATGAGGAATGAACTGAGCACACCTATGGTGATAAGGGTTGGTCCTCGGTATACCAGCAGGGTAGCAGGGGGGGCATTGGCCTTAGAAGATGGGGCAGTGTTGGCGTTGGTTTCTGCGACATTCGTGCTTCTTCTGCCAGCTGCGATAGCAGCATAGGTGAGACACTGGTGTGTGGCTACCTTCTGTCTGGTACTGTAGGCTTTGATGACTTCACAGCCGAGGTAACTGGCAGGGTGAGATTTGTTGCATCGGACACATGTGTGGACAGTGTCTTTA
Source organism: Schistocerca nitens (assembly GCF_023898315.1). NCBI lineage: Eukaryota > Metazoa > Arthropoda > Insecta > Orthoptera > Acrididae > Schistocerca > Schistocerca nitens. The sequence continues at coordinate 479,656,313 of NC_064614.1, read as the reverse complement.
TCCTTGGGGCATTCCTTGGAGGAATGTTCTTCGCCGCACTTTATGCACTTAAAAAGCATTACACAGTGTCTGGCCACGTGGCCAATGCCTTGGCATCGAAACAGATGCTAGGGTCACATTTGCCCTGAGGTTCCTCAGTTGTGACGTCCGTGTTGGCTATGGTCTTCAGTGTCAGCAATTTTCGGTTGTCTGATGTATCGGTAAGCACTACCATAAAGAAGGGAGTGTCTTTGTTTTAGACGATTGTACTCTGGAGATTGATCTGGGGAGAATTCCAATTGCTTCGAGTTCTTCTCTCAGATCGTCACACGAGAAACTGCAGGGGAACCCTTGGATGACTTTTTTGATGGGTTTGTCAGGCAAATACATGTGGAATCCCCATTGTCTTTTCGAGATGTCATTTTGGTTTGTTGGGTCAGCGTCCATAGCCGCGAAGGAGTTGGCTCAAATGGCTCTGAGCACTATGGGACTCAACTGCTGTGGTTATCAGTCCCCTAGAACTTAGAACTACTTAAACCTAACTAACCTAAGGACATCACACACATCCATGCCCTAGGCAGGATTCGAACCTGCGACCGTAGCAGTCGCACGGTTCCGGACTGCGCGCCTAGAACCGCGAGACCACCGCGGCCGGCCGCGAAGGAGTTGTTTGTTGATAATGGAGCGGCGCTAGTGATCTTGCGGGCGGGAACCGTCCGAGTGGCTGAGATGAATCCCTCCTTATCTGGAATGGGGCGGGACTTCTTGTGTCGATTTTCGTTAGCTGACGAGATCGGGGTTGTCTCATCTGTCTTTTACCTCTTGGCAGGCCCAGGAGGTTCTTCTGTTGGCGTAGAACACATGATAGCCGTTGCCATTAAGGCAGTGAGAAGCTTCAGGCTTTCATTTGGATCCTGGGCGGCATTGCTGGACGTTGAAATGCCTGCCTGATGCAGGTCAGCGTCTTTCGTGGCGTTGAGTTCTTGCTTCTTCTCCGTGGCTTCGGACGAGCGAGATGCGTTTCGTGCGTCAGCCATAACGCCAATGGAAGCTTTGAAGTTTGAGCATAGAAGAAGGAAATCTGGCCTTGGCCTCTGTGAACACGGGCTTGTCCCATGCGAAGTGGGCCCTGACTCGCGAAGTCCCTCACTATCAGCCCCGAGGTGCGCAGTGTTTTATTCCTGTATAAAGCACTACGCAACCGAAAGAGCGCTGGAACGCGATAAGTTGCGTGCGTCGATGCGGCCGGCAAGCAGAGCGCAGCGCAGCCACGGTGCGAGCGCGTGACCGCGTAGTAAGCCGCGTGCGTCGGCGTCGCGATTGATCTCTGATGGATGCCGACTTTATATAATCTCCACCCCTCTCCCGCAGCCTCCGTGTGGATGCTTCCGAGCGGTTCGTGGACGGTGGTGGGGGAAAGGGCTGCGTTGGGAGGCTGGGGAAGCGCGGCACCCCCGCGACAGATCATGGGCCGCAGTCGTTCCGCAACCACGGCCGCTTGCGGAACTCTGCCGACGTGGTGACAATGCTTCTTCTTCAGGTGTCCTGACAGGAGTGGATTTCCGTGTTGACTGTCGTTGTTTTTTAATCATACTAAAAGATGAATCCCAGGCCTTGCTTAGCTGGAAACCACTGTCTTTATTTATTAGTTCGTCATGCAGCCGGATTTCCACTGCCTCTTTGTGTCGTCCTTGACTGATCCTAATAATGTTTTCGTTTTGGATGGAGGGCGAAACACGCACTCGACCTTGTATTTTCTGTGTATTCTGCCGATCTTTGCCGATGTGTTCCCGACATTTGGTATAATCGCCGTCGCAACCGGTTTGTCTTCGTCCTCGGAAGGCTGCGGTCTCGGCTTCTTTAGTCTTATGGCGCGTTTTATTTGCCGGTTGTAGTAGCCGTTCGTGTGGAACACGGTCTGCAAGTGCTGCAATTCAGCTACCAGGTTGTCACAGTACGAGATTACGCGTGCTATGTGCTCAGAACAGCCTCTCGAGAGCGGTTGTTTTCACCATTAATAAACATTATCATTACTATTTCTTAAAGTCGAATCCAGGAGTTTGGTTGGAGGGGGACTGAGCTCATAGACATTTTGTATCATCGTGCTGTTACCAAATACTCTAGAGTAAATAAAGGCACTTCCTTAATCTATTACAATAACAACTACCACAGGGAAAAAATTTTCGACACTGTTAAGTCTGAAAGATAGTTACAAAAAAATCTCTCTTTCTTTCTCTTCTGACTTTCGCGCCACAGATGATATCTCATACTCTCACACCAAACGGGTGGTATTGAGCTATGTGAATTGACGTCATATTGTCGTTCTGTCTAGTGTGACAAATCCAAAATTTGACAGTGATGTCACCTGACATAACGTTTCTTTCCATTGACGCCAAGTGTGAATCTGCCATAAAATGATGGATTTCAGTACATCCTGAAAGACTCGAATTGGTGTGCTTTTAGTAGGCCTACCATCTGTGGATAATTAAACTGAGTGATCTTCTTGGAGGAAATCATTGGTTCCCCTTCTTCTGTTAAGATTTTCACCTGATGGCAGTTACTTCAAATGATCCAAGTTGGCGCCAAATGCAGTTTGTGAGTACATTAGTTGTGAAAATAAATGTATCAATAATGAAGAAAGTCTACAACATACAACAGTTCCAATTCGTGTTGTGAAGAGATATGAACGGCGTTTTATATCCTATTAAAGTTAACTGAAGGAAGAAATGTTAAAATTAAAGGCCAGTTCACACCAGCCGTCATGTCACATCATGGCGCCATACTTCCTGGGTGTATTCACATGTCACATCACATCACGTCATTTTGCAGAGCCCTGAAACGAACTGTGACAGTGAGGATATGAGTTTCCATTAGCTCAGTACCGAACTGTGAAAGTCAGATTATGAGTTACTATCTGTAATAAAAAAGTTGATGTATAGTATCAGTATTGTTGAACTACCAACGAAAAAATGTGTTAACGGCCACAGAAAATTTTATAACGTATGTACGGTAAAGTGCTGAGAACTGAAACAACATTTCAAAATTTCGACATTCTTTTGCTAGCGAAAACATATACATACAAACACATCCAACAATATTTTAAAGGGATTAAATAGAGCCTTTTTACCTTATCCATTATGTTTTATCTTCTTATGTAACTATTATCGTCACAAAGAACCGTATATTTCTCCTTCATTACAGACGATTTTTGCACTTAAAATGATATTTTGTGAAAATTGGTTCATCAACTTAAGTTCTTAATTATGTACAGTATGGATGTCAGTTCTGTTTTATTTTTCACTTTCAGATAATTGACTCCGCTTGTGGAAGAACACTCAATGGAAAAAATATCCTAGTCACCATGAATTATTTCTCACGAAAACAAAACACTGCAATAAAACAAAGATTAAGAAGAAACAAAAACATGCAACCACTAGTATAATATGCATCAATGCGGCGAAAAAACATTGTATTGTATTGTATGTTCTGTATGTCCCTATTCTGTGTGTGGTTTTGTTATTATATGTAATTATGTATCATTTGTTGCTTACTGTCAGTTGATTTGTTGTGTCTTGTGCTGTATCTGGGTATGTGTTTCATGATTATGTATGTCTATTTCTGTCTTTTGTTTTTTATTGTGTCTACTGTCGTTGTATTCTAGTCATTCTTCAGTGCTATTTGCTTCACTCTGTTTAGTTCTTCCATGTAGTCATTTTCATTCATTGGTCTTCTGTTCACTCTGTGAAACAAATATCTAAAACTGATTTTCTTATGTGTTATGGGACGATTGCACTGGTTGTGGATAATTGTGCTGGTTCTGGTACATTTATTGTAAATTGTGAATTCATATTTATTGCTTCTCATGAGTATAGTGAGGTATGAAAAGTTATAGTCTTTGGTCGGTTTCTGTCCCAATGGTGAGTTGTATTTGTGTATGGATATTAATAACGTCATTGTGTAGCTGTTTTATAAAAGTATGTAGTTCATTTATTAGACAAATTACATCATCTGTGTCTGGTACTAATATTTTGTTTTACACTGCTTTGGTTTTTTAATTTTGTCAGACATCATGTAGTAGTTTTAATACTTTCATTCAAAATATTCATTCACATCATGTGAAGCACTTGACACATAGTGCATGAATATAATAATTTACTACTAGGTTATTGTAGGTATTCTTTTACAGTGTAATGCCAGAAGTTTGCTGTACAATATAGGACCTTGAATTTTTGTGTGTTTTTGCGCCAAAGCCTTGTTTACACTTTTGTATGGATGTCATTATACATCCTTATATTGTAAGAATGAAAATCTGAAATAGTTTTGAAATCGTCATTGTACCTTTTTATATTCATCGTACTTTTTTGCATAGAGAGGCATGATAAGTGTAGAATATCACTACAAGACAGGGAAACATCCAGTGTCCAATATGAACTAAATTTTAAAGTGTCATCCTTTCTCAAACAGTGACTTTTTCAGCATAAAAAAGTCTCAGAACTATTTACTCTAAGCTTTTACAAAGATAAAAAATCTGTATTTGAAAAGAAATGGCATGACACTACCCTTACTTTCTTGAAGAAGAAGAGCTTTTTTTCAAGACATCAACTTCACTAATAGAACAGCATAGAGCATAATTTTTTGAACATTAATGTGCAATCTCCTAAAAATCAAACTAATTAACTTAAATATTTGCTGGAAAACATAAGCTACAGTGTGATTTCAGTAAATGAACACTGTATTAGGCCGGTATTACACTATCAAATTTCTTTGTCCAATATCTTTGTCAAAGATATTTGATAGTGTAATAGGAATCTTTGACAAATGTCGTCCAATATTTGATCAAATCTAGGCCGAGGCCGTATATTTGATCAAAGAAATCGCTTGTCTTCTGTTCACTGCAATGCGATATGTTACCACGCGGAGCGGCAGCATCGCTGGAGCGTTCTGTCATCTTTTGTGTTTGTAAACATGGCTGCTAAATACAATTGGTGTGTGGCGTCTACCACAAAATTAATTGAAATGTATGAAGCGGATGAGGCGCTTTACAATGTGAGGCACCCTGATTATAAAAATAGATTAAGAAGATTGGAGAGTTATAAAAATATAGCAGAGATTATTAGCCATGACATACGGCCTGGATGTACGGCCGAGGATATAAAGAGGAAGATAAATGGCCTCCGTACTAGCTACTCATACAAGAAAGCAAAAGTATGTATTGACATATTCATTTATATTTTTTATGCAAGTAAAGTTTACATGTCATACAAATGATTAGCATTAATTTGTTCACTGCAGCGACTTAAAGCATACAATAATGTTTACGTAACCTACAAGTAGTTTAAATTATTTTCATTATTTATATTGCAGATGCATAAAAGCAAAAGTGGAGCCAGTGCGCAAGCGGCGTATACACCACAAGTGTACTGGTTTCAAATGGTGAAATTTCTCGACCAGTCAACAGAGGCCGACGAGAGTGTGTGCAATATGGAGAGCACGGAAAGTGAAACTGGAAGTGAACATGCCACACCGACGTTTGAGGAAATGTTTGCGGTATGTACATTTGTTTACATTTTACGTTACTAAATGTGATTATCTTGTCAGGGCACTTTCCCAGCGCCATTGTGAAATGTCTTAAAGTATTCCCTAACTGCTCTCCCATGTTCTGTACGTCCAGAAGCAGCTTGGCAAGCTATTGGTTCCATTTGCTGTAGGTCCTCAGTGATTTGTGTCTCAAGATAAGTGCAGTCTCCTACTACGGCAGTCACTGTTTCCTGACGTGTGTACAAGTGTTTTCTTCTCTCAGTTAACAAGTTGTGCAATGTGCAGGCAGCCAGTGTTATTGTGGTAACTTTTTCAGGAGGAATATTAATGGTAGTAAGAAAAATCCTGAAACGACTTGCAAGAATGCCAAAGCTGCTCTCCACTAATCTTCTCCCTCGTGACAGTCGGTAATAGAAAACCTTTTCTTCTTTTGTGATTCCTTTTAAGGGGTATGGCTTCATAATGTTGTAACTCAGAGGAAAAGCGTCATCTGCCAGTACTACCATTGGAGTTGTAATGTTTGTGTTCCCAAGCTTCCTGCCTTCAGGAATGTTGAGCATAGATCGGTCAATGAGACACTCACGTAGTTTGCTTTTTGAAAACACTCCAGCATCACCAACACGCCCATTAGTTCCTACATCTACATACAAAAATTTGTAGGAAGCATCTACCATGGCAAATAAAATGATACTGTTGAAGGATTTATAATTGAAAAAGTGAGATCCACTAGCTTGTGGACATTTAATACGAATGTGCTTTCTGTCCATTGCTCCTATAGTGTTATAACAGTTCCACTTCTTCTCGAAATCCTCTGCAATTTGCTCCCACTCTCCTCTGCTTGTGGGTACCTGTAAATAAATAAGATTTATGTATGTGCAAGGAAGTACGTAACTAATGGCTTTTATCTTTTATTTTATATCATGAGATGCAAGAGCCTGTCGCATGTAGCGAGGCACAGCCACAGCCCCTGCGTCAAGAGCGGCCTCCCACTAAAAGGAGGAAAGTCACGCCAGACGTGGCAACAAACGTCATGGTGGAGGCCAGCAGGACACTTCAGGCTATGGCTGATGCTGCCAGAACCATGCCTGTCCATGAAGAGCGCTACAGTACCCTTGGCGCCCACATCGCAGCAGAACTGCGTGAAATGGAAAGGGTGGGCGGCAGGGAATACACCACTGCCACTATGACAAGTCTGCAGCGGACATTAAGGGACAGGTGGGATTTGCTGCATGCGACAGCCCGTGCACAACCGTCCACCTCTGGATATATCCAGGCTGCCTTGCAGCAGGCTGGAATAGAGGATGAGGATTCCATTTCATAAATATATATGTGTGTATAATTTTTGTATCTCTCCAATCTTCTTAATCTATTTTTATAATCAGGGTGCCTCACATTGTAAAGTGTCTCATCCGCTTCATACATCTCTATTAATTTTATGGTATCACACATCTCATTTGCCATGTAAATAAAATTAAATAAATAAAATAATAACAATTTATCTTCATGAACATAAAGTGTATCGAACAGTTATTTACCTTCAGACAATGGTCCTTTAGTGCTTTATAAATTGCTTCACACGTTTCAGGTATTATTTTACTTAATGTGCGTTGTGGAATTCGAGTGCTGTACTGTAAGCTAGAGTAACTTTCTCCTGTAGCAAGGAATCGTAGTGTTACAGTGAGCCTGTCTTCTGCAGATATAGCAGTTCTTAGGTGAGTATTGTGTTTTGAGATATGAGGAATCACTTCACTGAGAACATACTGAAAAGTATGCTCATCCATTCGCAAGAAATTGATGTATGACTTGACGTCTTCCACTATTAGCTCACGTAACAAGTTTTGCTGAATGCTTTTTTCGTCTCGTCGTGAAAGCCACGGCTTCACCCAGGTACGTTTCCTTTTTTTCCCCCGCTTCAGTATCGCATGTGCACACACAGCAATTGTGGCACAAGCAGCAGCTGCTGCAGTTAATAACAATTTGTTTTTGTCAGCCATCTTGAACTTTGACGAAAACTTTGATGACAGTGTAATACCCCGTCTAGCGCTACATAAAAGATCTTTGTCAAATATATTGGACGGAATATTGGATCACATCTTTGATCAAATCTTTGGCAAAGAAATTTGATAGTGTAATACCGGCCTTAGCGATGAAGAACTGAAACTAAATGTACCTAGTGGTCACAAATTAGGAACCAACTACTACAGAACAATTGTTAAACGGAGTGATCTATGTTAAAATAGTGTCAACCCATTCTGTGAGATTATGGGTGTAAGTGAACTATGCTTAGAGGCAAAACTAGAAGCTGCATCCATAATGTCGTCAAAACAGTAAATATAGTTGTTTCCCTGAATTACAATGAAGACTTGTTTCTGGAACTGCAGGAGAAGCTGATACTCTAGCTACACAAACATGAAGATTAGAGAATATTAATATTTTGTTATATTAATATAGAGATTAAGTTTAAGAACATTAAGGTTAGTAATTGGTAAACACATTAAAACCTACACGAATGACAAATCTACAAGGCAGGCAGCATGCCTAGACAACGTAATACATAATTTTCATGTAAAAAAGAATTTGACGCAGTTTGACTGTGTTTTCTGAACACAAAGGAAAATGGGTCATACAGACTCTTAAACTTGAAATAATTGAAACCTATACTGAATGTAGAAGAATTGTAAGACCAATTAATGACTCAAATTTAAAACAATTGATAAGCAAATTTAACTCAATAAAATAGGATTCAATAGATACTGGTGCAGATACTAATGAATCGTCTGATAAATTTTTAGACCTGTTAATGGAAAACTTTGAAACATAATAGTACAGTCGCTGTACTAAATCACAAAATCTAAACAATGATACAACCCTCATCTAAATAGAATAAGAATCATTATGCTACCCTCTAATGATAGGTAACAGCATATAAAGCTGACAAGGAAATGTATGTGAAAGTGCAAAAGCTTTACATGTCTGAAGTCATGACAGTTCAAAACAAATTATACAAATACAGAGTGATCAGAAACAGTTAAAGAAATTTGTAACCCTGTTGCCAGTGAGGTTGTGCTGCTAAATAATTGTTAAGAAATACATTTGAGACAGTGCACTACTTCAAAGTTATTTAGAATTGAAGTTAGCCAATCAGGTCATCATTCACAAACTCAAGCAGCCTACGAGAGTCAGAATTGCTAAACTCGTTCTTCATTTGGTTTCCTCAAACAAATCCCCAAACCAAACAAACGTAACTTTTGCTCACCTAGCTTAAATTTATCACTTCTGAAAAGGGTACATTGTAACTGGTAATGAGCACTGGAACAAGTGGTAACTCGTGGACCCACAGATGTCTGTGCATTACTGCTTTTTACCATGTGCAAGCGCTTCAATTTGCGTACACAGTGATGTAATTGGCTAACTTCAATGCTAAATAACTAGGAAATGGCGTAAAATATAGAATTTTTTTCTTAAAAGTCCTTTCTCAGCACAGACGCCCCTGCAACACACAAGCTTTTCAGACTATTTCTGATCACCCTGTATATCGAACTCAGAGAATAAATGCAAAGCTACATGATTAATTATTGAAACAAGAATAAACAGTGGTGATAAAGTATACCTGTCTCCAATTCCGTTTAGCATTCTAAATGCACATCTTGTCAGTCCTTACACAGTTGACATTATTATGGAGGATGTGAATAAGCAGAGACATTTCTGCCAGAAATAAAAAATAAACTGACAGACAGTTTTTACTGGACTTGTGTAATGCAGAAGGTGGCCAGTTAATCAGTAGGTAAGCTCAATACTTCTAGAACAGAGAATCACTATGGCCTCTCAAATTATATTATTAGAAGCATCAGAAAACAACGTGAAATGGCATGGACTAAAATAATCAATAAAATATTAAATGAAGGCAACTGCCAAAAATGTTTGGAAATATCAGTCATCAAACAATTTATACCAATAATATCAAATACAGTAGACTACTGCATGCATAAATACATGATGCAATACTTTGAATGCAATGCTGTACTTAGCTCCTCACAATATGGGTTCAGATCCAGCTTTTCTGTAGCCAAAGCAATTGAGAGTATAGTAGCAAAGATATAAAATTGTTTCAGAAGTAAAGGGATAATTCGTGAAAGACTGCTAGACCTCAGGAAAACATTTGAGATTATCCCCCAAAATACGCTGATAAATAAACTCAAACGCTACAGAGTGAGAGGGCATGCTCTATGCCTAATGAAGTGTTTCATGGGCAATATAAAATAATTAGTTAACATAAAATTATAAACACTCAGAATTTTCTGGAGTGTAAAGGGTGTACCTCAGGGGTCTGTTCTAAGACCTTTCCTTTTCATTACTCATATAAATGATTTAGCCACAGTTGTGCCATATGATGCCATACTTTATGTAAATGACTTCACACTCATCAAACCTCTGGTATCTCAGCCCACTGATACTGAAAGCCAGCTCGATGACATGAAACTCGATGAGGTCTGCTAGATGAAGCTGCTACAGCTGTGAGTGTTGGCATCATCACTGCAACACTGGCCACAAGGTCAGGGCCACCATGCCAGCCAATGAGCGTTTGCAATGACCCTTTAAAGCTACCAGCACAGTGGCTCTGTCACTTGTGATTGTGCTACTCTTGTGTACCATTGCCATTACACATCGCGCTTTGGTCTCAGTACTCGCTGTGCCTTAGGTTGTAAAATTAGATTACACATTGGGCTTGTTACTCTGCTGTGCCATCTCTGCTGTCTGTCTTCCCCTTGTTGTTGTTGACCTCCTTTTCACTCTCAGCGACTTACTGTTTAACATCTTTGACTGATCAGCCAGTCGTGTGGGTTCTTGAGTCATTCCTGGTCTTCTCAGACTTCAGTCAGTACAATACTAACAAATGCAACACAGCCATGGAGGCAGCAATGCAGAGATTTACTATTTGGTTTGAGGCAAGTGTACTCCAGAAAGACAGTAACACTGAAGTCATTCTATTCAGTCTGGTTGGTCCCAGTCATTACAGCAAAGCATTCAAACGATTGGGATTGCATGCAGACCAAAAACTTGGCTGGGATACTCTCACAGGGAAATTATGTGGTAGATTAGCATGTGTCATCTATCTGCTTTACAAGCTAAGGAGCAATGTCAGTAAGGAACTTCTGTTTAGTGCATATTTGCGTTCATCTACTTCCACTGATAATTCAGTAGCGTCAAAATCAGAACTTAAATGGCAAAAGAGAGCTATCAAATATCTTGGTCTTGTCTACACCAATGAATTAAACTGAAGAACATACTAGTCCAACACGGCTTTGTCAATGTTTTGAACAGTTTTCCACAGAAACTAGATAAAAGTAAAATAAGTGGCAACTGTTGCAGGCAGGAGAAAGAAATAAGGAAATCTGTAAGACAGATATTTCAAGCTGTAATGTGGCAACTTGTTGATGTCATAAACAAATCCCATATACATTAAAAATATTAAACATTCTTGAATAGAAGCGTCAATTTTTTTATAAATACATTATGATCTCTTAACTTCCACTGCATAAACGAAAACGCAAAAGACAGACCCCATGCCAGGGCAACAGGCTTATAATACTTGATTTTCATTTAAGCAAAACAAAATTGTTACATTAAACCTAAGCATCTCTGAGTGTAAGAGACAACGGATCAGATAAAATTTTACAAGTGAAACTAGTAGGTGTATATACTGAACACAGACAAATTATAAGGCTCTATTAATGATTCAATGCCAAACTCAATAAAATGGATAAAACAACAACCCACAATTGAGATGCTAATCAATCACCAAGAAATTCTTAGACGTGTTAAGTGACAAGTTTTAAGCAAGTTTCCTAAATGTTAAGAGCAACCCTCCAACTAAAGCCACTGTATTAAACCACAAAATCTAAGAAATTTTATATCCTTTATCTCAATAAAATAGCAGTAACAGTGGTACTATGTCATGAGGTTGACAAAGCACAGCAGTGGTTCCAAGGAAATTTATGCAAAAATGAAAGAGCTGTACATATCTGAAGTCAAGGCAACAAAGTGCAAAGCAAATGATGTAAAAATACCGAACTCGGTTAATAAATACAAAGTTACATTGAAAGTTATTAACAAAGAAATGAATTGTGATGATAAAATACAACAGATACCAACTTCAGGTAATATTCGAAATTTATATTTTGCCAGTTATACTGTTTTTGCAGGATCATGGAAACTGTGAGTAAGGTAGCGCTACACACACATCAAAATCATAAATTAAGAGACAGCTTTCATTGGACCCATACAACAGATAATGAAGTCAATGAATCAGTAGCTAAACACAATGATTCAAAAGTAGTGGATTACTACAGCTTCTCAAATTATGTTACTAAACATATTGGAAAGACACTGAACACAATAATTAATAATTTGTTAAATTAAGGTAATTAACCAGAGTGTTTGAAAACAACTGTAGGACTGTTCAAAACATACTGTCTTTTGATTTCATTTTCACCTATATCAAAAATAACAGAAATAAACTCATGAGTCAAAATTTTTACTCTAACAATATGCTCAGTCCCTCACAGTATGGATTCAGTTCCAAACTTTCTACACTGAAAGCAATTGGAATCATGGCAACAAAGGCATACAACTGTGGCTGAGTAGGTTTTGAATTTCCTGGTGTAATAATTTTTGGTAATCTTCCTGTATTTGCTACCAGATCCTAAAATCAACATGAATCGATATTTTGGCGACCTATTTGTCCGCCCCCTTCAGAGAAATGCTCCTGCTGTTGAGTAGCACTGAAAAAGAATGCTGAGGCTGCAGATTCATATATAGACCTCCATACAGTAAACGATACATGCGCCATCCACTATAGTTGCTGCCTACAAGATTGGGCTGGTGGCGCTGCCTCTAGTAGAACACTGCCACCAACGATATATTACACTCAAAGACTATGTTCAAACACGCTGTTCCAGAAACCGAAGTACTATCAGGATCTCGCCAAATTTCATCACGTTCATCATGTTCCACTTCTGCCTATTTTTTAGGCTACACCCTCTTGAGAGGGCGGTGTTCCGCGCACTGGTCTTGAACAGGGTGAATCGAACGTCCAGTTTCGCTCACTGGTACAGAATTTCGTATATGACAGGTTTGCTAAAGCCCAAATCATCCTTGAAAGAGCCAAGTAGTACCCTGATCTTGGAAGATGGATAGAACAAACGTTTAATGTAAAAACTCCTTAAAATTCCTCTAGTCTTAAATTATAAGCCTTCAGCATAAGGAATACAGGCCAAAGGTCTTTGTTCGTCTTCAAGCACCTCCATGGATGGTCCAAACTCCATAGCTATAAGTATCTACTTCTCAGAGTATCAATTTTCGTTCAACACACAGCCGTCAAATGTGCAGGTTCCTGTGCTAGTTTTTCCATGTCTGAACTAGCAAATGATCTGCACACCGAACACCAAAGGATGCCATTATGTTGGCATGGTGAATCGCAATTCTTAGCACGCATCTACCAGTTGATGTGTGTTGGCTTTTGGTGAACGTTGTGTTGCAGAGCACCATCACGTTTTTTGTAAACCATGACGACAACTTTCCTCCAGATGCTTACTGGTTGCAAAGCTGAAGTCCACAGTGTCATATTCTCAAACTCCTTCAAATCCAAGGACTTCAGTTTTTCTACCAACATGCTTCTGGAGATACACTGATACTGCCTTTTTTTGTCTGGTCTCATTGACCACTTCAGCTGCCTTCATCCCATCATTAAATTTACCATGGAGATCGAAAGTGACTGAAGGCTTCCATTTTTGAACATCATGATATACAAAAAACGATATGGGTCATATTGTTTACCAAAAGCCGAAACATACCAATCGCTGTACGAATGCTAAGAGTTATCATACACCATGCCAAGGCAATGGGGTCCTTAGGACTCTGGTACGCAAAGTATATGTTATTTTGGCTGTGGACAGTTTAACACAGATATCTGCATATTTCCTAGCTGTGTTAAAGGAAAATTGGTACTCTGAGAAGCAGGCTCGTCAAGATATGGAGCTTGGACCATCTCCAGAGGTGCATGAAGAGGAGCATAGATCTGTGGCCTTAATTCCTTAAGCTGGGTGCATAACCTTTAAGACTGGAAGAATTTTAAGGAGTTTTGAGTGTGTCGCATCTAACTTCCAATATTAGGGCCCAACGCATTTCTTTGAAGGATAATTTGGGACTTAGACAGCCTGGCATATACAAAACTCCATTTCAATAGGGATAGGTTTACAAAAGCTGTTCGATTCGCACATTTCAGGACATATATGTGAAACATTGCTGTTACATGAGGCCTCAACAGCTTGAAAAATCTGCCGTGCTGAAACATTGTTTTAACATGAGACATGGGATGGAGTTAGATGAGATCCAGATAGCTGACAGTACTTCTGACTTTTGGAACAATAGTTATAAAGAGGCAATTGAAATTAAGTTGGCAGACAATCTGAATCATAGAGACAAGGGTTTTTCTTTTACTTGCACTATCTCTCATCAAAACGAAATTATTTTGGTGTGGCTGATTTCAGTGTCAGAAGATAGTCATTGAGTGTGGTATACAGATAACACCTGTCTTCTATTGTGGGTAGAGCCACAATCCCAGCCTTTGTCACATTATGGAGGCCTATACTGGATGATTTGAAGCCTTGGCATCAGTATACACTGGGACTCAGCAGCATCACCATTCTCTTGAAGATGACAGACAAATGGATCGCTGAAATATTGAGTCATTTTGATTTTGGGAGTGGACAACAAACCAAAGAAGACTGCCAAGGCACACAGACATTTAGAATATAAAGAGATAATAGTGGGTGTGCCACACTGTTGGATGGATCTAAGCACGAAAATGAACTCTCAATACTATTCTTATCAGATACTGCGTAAGACGGAATTCTCTGCACCTATTGCAGTCTTCTATAAACATTAACAAAAAAGTAGTATATGTATACAATAGAAATTTATACTAACAACTGGTTATGGGAGTGTACCACATGGATCCATTTATGATGGTTCTTTATCATTATTTATATAGATGATCATGTGATGCTATGAAGACACAACATGTTACACAAGTACCATAAATACTAAAATATGCAGTAGAGTATAACTATATCCATAGGAGTGTCCCACACGTTTTAATGCAACTTTGCTACAGAAAAGTGCCAGTACAACTGAGAACAATATATTCACTCTAAGTTTTCCCAGATGCAGACTAACAAATCAGCTGCAGCGTACAAGTAGGAAAAATTCATGACAGATTGGCACATGTAATCTATGTTTTGTACAAGGTGAGGATCTGTTTTGGTGTAGGACAATTTTACGCACATCCCCCCTCCCCCCAGTCTCATCTAAGTTATCAATTCCTTCCAGAAGGTAATTTTTAGGTCCTATTTTCAAATGGTGAGGAAAGTTATTAGATGGCAATGTGATTGCGTCAAACAACTAAATTTAATGGTATACCTAGCGAGTATCACTACTAGATTGTCCTTCCTTGATTCTGAAAAGGCACAAGACTGAATCAGTTATACAGCAGACATTCAACCATGAACTGCGCATAGTGTGGAACAAGAGTATATGAGGGTCTTGACAGTAAACAATGGTAAGGGACAGCCTGTGAGGAACAGAGATATTAATTGTAAAATGTCAGAGATGGCATGTTTCATTCATATTAGTAAAACGTTCCACGAAAAACCGACAGCTGGCACCACTTTGTTAACTTTCAGATTTTCGCTGTTGGCAGGTTTTTTGATTCGTGTGCAAGTAAACAGTGGTAAGTGTCTGAAATATGGCGACAAGTGAGAGTGAAATGCCCAATGTTCGTATGAAAAACAAGTTTTTCAGTGAGTTGTTGAACGAGTCTGGAGATGACCTGGACACTTATGGCTCTGATAAAGGCCCAGGATACGTTCCTGAAGACGAAAGCACCTCCAGAGTTGTTAATAATCAGGAAAACATGAATATTTATTTATCCAAATAAACAGTGCTAAATTGTGCCCCTTAACATTATTTATGTGAATTTACTTGACAACGTGATGCCAATAATGTTAAGAGCTATTCTTAACACTACTTATTTGCCTTAGTGTAGTAAGAAATCCAGATTAGTTGTCTGTGAAGTATTACGATATCTGCAGATGTAGCTATATGGTAATATATGATGCTGTAATTTTAGTGTCCATTCTTGTGCAGATAGGCAAGGACCTTTTTTTTCTCTGGGATGAAGCAACAGCTAAAAGGGGACCAGGCGAAATAGCAAGCTGGTTAAAGATGTATTTGGAAAAGAATGACATCAAAGGTGAAAAGTTGGCTGCGTTTTCCGACAACTGTGGCGCACAAAACAAGAATTGGACCTCAGTAGCGTTTTGGCTATACCTGTTAAAGTCTGGTTGTTTCAGATACATCGAGCACATCTTTCCTCAGGATGGGCATAGAATGCTAATTAGTGACAGAGACTTTGCCCAGGTGGGGCATTATCAAAGTCTTTATGGAACTGATCATAGTGAAGAAGTTCTAAGAATACCCCAGCAAAAGAAGTCATTCAAGGTAACTCGTATGTCTCAAGAGTGTTTCTACAGCTTCTCTGCACTGAAACAGCTGCTCCACCAACCATAAGCATCAGCTGCTCAAAGCAAATCCAGTATCAGAAATTGTGTTCGACTTGTGTTTTCTGCCGAGCTACAAAGTCCCATACCAGCATTAATGTTTAGTGATACATACAATGGTTGTCTAGAATCTGTTGCCTTATCCAAACGAGGAAGACCTGCAAGCAGTTCTTTCCTGACATAGCTTAAACCTCTTCCTATTAAAGGTCACAAGCTAAGAGACATTCTCTCAAGCTTAAAATGGATACCTCCTGCGTAACATGATTGGTACAACTCACTCCAAGCAGAAGGAGGTACTGCGATTCAGCAGCAAGAAGACGAAGAAGAAAGACAGACAACTGTGTACTGAGAAAACAATGTTCTAAGTAAAATAATAATGTTATGTAAAAGCATTGAGAATAAAATGTTTCAATGTAAAAAATGGTAAGTGTGTTGACACTACAATGTTTCGAGTAAATAATGTTACGTATGTGTTTCTGAAATTTTGAAGTTAATATTACATATTAAAAATATGTATCTACTGACACTTTGTAATAAAGCAATGCTGTACCCAAAAAAATTTGATTTTATACGTATTTCAGATATCTGATTTACAGGATTTTATTAAAATATTTGTGGTGCATTTTCTAAGAACTACTGATTTGTCCCTTACCATTTTTTACTGACGAGACCTTCATATCAGACTGCTGCACAACATTTCTTCCACATTCTCGTTTCCAAAAGTATCAGACAACGAATTTTTACCATACAAAGAAGTGTTCTGGTAATTTAGTTGTTTATTAATCCATGAATAATATAGTTAATAATATCAGAGACATCATCTTAATGGCAAATGAAACTATTTTTTTAAAAGTTAGCTCATCCATGTATATAGTACACACACACACACACACACACACACACACACACACACACACACACATACAGACACACAGTTAGCATCAGAACCTTGATTATACTTCTGGCTTGTTCTCTTGGCCTCTCTGAACAAGCTAAGTCAGCACCTTACCACAGTGAATGAGATGTTGAACTCAAGAAATGGTAAGAGGTTAGAATTTTCAATCACTCACACTGAACTTAGGATTTTACAGCATGAATCATTAAATTATGATTGTTTACTGCAGAATGATAGTTGTTTGCTATTGAGTAATGTTAACTTTTACCACTCCCCACTTTGTGTCATCTAAATAATCCTTGATTTTGTAGTAGTTATGAGAGTTTTGTATCAGAACATCATTGGACTATTTATTGTACAGTTTTATTCCCTTTTACAATATTTTGTTTTTGTGTTTTTTGTTTGTTTGCCTTTTGTAAGTGGAAGTTTTGTCTGGCAGCCATTCAATGATTATGAACGCTGCTGTTTGTGAGACAA
Source organism: Schistocerca nitens (assembly GCF_023898315.1). Classification (NCBI taxonomy): domain Eukaryota; kingdom Metazoa; phylum Arthropoda; class Insecta; order Orthoptera; family Acrididae; genus Schistocerca; species Schistocerca nitens. The sequence continues at coordinate 479,638,805 of NC_064614.1, read as the reverse complement.
CTGTTGATGTTCTTCTTGATGTGCATAGCATACAGGTCGATGAACTCATATGCTGCTGCTAGAATGCCCAGCTGTTCAACGGGATTCAAATGTGATTAAGTGTAAAAAATAGATTTTTATATTTTTGTCTTAAAAAAGGTTATTTGTAGATTTCTGAACAAGAAAAGTTTTACTTTGAGGAATTTTGACTGAGGAAACCCCCAAAATTAGAGAACATTAAAGGTGGCTGCCCAGATGATGATGCCCCATAACATTCAGACAGCATCGTTAAAAACCTAATTTGAATCTTACTTGTCTGTTCTTTATGAACTTTTAGCCTCTAATTTTGGATTACCTATGAAAGCATCATGGATGTTCTGCATATGATTATACAGAGAGTTTAGTAATTGTTCTGAACATTCATTTGCATTTATAATAAAGCAATATAATTAGTTGTGGCTGTTCTGTATGGGTCTTTGCCAAAAACTTCAAGAAATTATATGTGTATTGTAGTGGTAGTATTAGAAATCTTTCAAAATTAATGAAAATATATGCTTTGAGAAGAGCAATAAAACACCCACAAAGACAGTATATATCGTGCAAATTTCCGACCTAACAGTGGGTCATGGTGTGGCTACCAGAAGGCCATTCTTCAAGGTAGAACCTACAATCATAAGCATTCTTTGCAATTTACAGAAATGGTCATTGCAAAAGCTATATTTAAGGATCTTAGTGAAATAAGATTGTTGGAAAAGTATTTTCATGGTAGGACTCAAAACCCAAATGAGAGTTTGAACAACTGTATATGGGATCAAACACCAGAAAATATTCTGGTAGGAATAAGCACTTTCAAAACAGATGTGCTGGAAGCTGTGCTATGTTTCAGTAATTGTGTAGTGCCAAGGTATAAGGTTATGGAGCTGATGTGCGTTCCTGTGGACTAAATGTGAAAAGAGCTTTAATTGTCATTGATGATAGAACACTCTCTGAAGTGGAGAAATAAGTGTCGAAAGCCACCAACCAATCAAGAATATGAATAATTCTGTAAAAGAAAATGAAGGAAAGACAACATCAGAAACAAGATGAATGTGGACCTGGGATGTATTAATGTTATGCATGTTACTTTAATATAAATTTGCCAAAAGTTCACTTTTTTGCTATTGTGGTGCATATTGGTTGAAACCTATTAAAGATAGAGAGTGGAAATCTTTTATATTGTATTAAAATATATACATGTCTACAAAGTAGACAATTTATGTGAGTTGCTTTTGGAAAGTGAAGATTTTTGCAGGTAGTCTTTGTAGTGATTACTGAAATTTTTAATAAGCATAATCAAAATTTCTTTTGAAATATAATTTATGACAACAACAGTTTAAAAGTATATTTTAAAGATAATAGTTCTAGGAATTGCCAGTAAAAACCAAGCTTCTACTTCGTTTTTATTTCGAGATGTATGTACCTTTGCTGTGCATTAATAATTATAATGCTTTACTTCATTTGCAACATAAAATTCAGTTTTAAAAAAGTGTGAGGGCAAAAGATACGGTTCACACAATAAAATTTTCTTATAAGACCTGTTGAAAGACGATAAGCATTGCATGGATAAACAGTTTTTATTCTCTGAGATACCGTATTTAGAAAATTCAAAAACTTTTCAAGGATTACTCTAGTATTCACGTGCCAGAGTAGCTAGATTCAATAAGTTCTACCTCAACTTTCCTGAGATAGCTCACTTGCTCACTTCACTTGCTTGTTCATTAACTCACAAAAACGTACCTAGAACATACTGAATGTAGCTACTAAAACCAATTTTTTTAGGTGTAACTCACTTATTTTCATTTAAGTAGCACATATTTCGTAATAAATTACTTAGAAAATTAAGAAAAATTTATATTTTTTCTTGATCTAAATCATGAGCTTTAATACAAGTCTTTCTAAAACCTTCAAACACGCCAGCCAATAACAATACACCAGTTTTAAGATACAGATAATGATATTCACCAAGATTTATCATATTAAATTTTTTCCAACCAATTTTGTATGTTTATAATCTTTATCAGCTATTTCACTGCCATTCAGTTGATTGTAATATTCTTCGTCTGGTGACAATTGTGTTTGTTCAAATTTCTTCCAAGAATCCTTGTACTCATATGGATGTAAACCTCCTCTGATCACTAAATTGAATAATTCATCTTAGAAAAATTTCTGACATTTTTCATTTTAATCTTTTTCAGTGCTGATGAAAGTTTGTCAAGTGAACAAGCAGCAAATTTAAATTTGTCAATAAATTTCATTTTCAAACTTCCTGTCCTCTTACCAAAACTAATATATCTGTCTTCATTACTTGTTTTCCAATCTATTTCTTCTTTATCATGACCAAGCTCTTACACAAACAGATATGAATCACATCTTGCTAAATTGCATACATAAAGTGGAACAAAACTAGGATGTTTCAACTGATGATTACAATTATTACATAATGGATTGATATACTTTCTGTTCAAATGATCATGATGACGAACTTTTTAACCATTTCTTGTACAATGACATCTACAAAATGTAAAAAATTTTAGATTTATTACATCTAGATTTTTCTTTGGGTGTTATTGGTCTCATTTCTTCAGTTTCAGAATAAATTCTTGCAATTTCTTCTACTTCCTGTTTTATACATTCAATAAATTTTTTGTGACAGTTTGGTCCTCTGTATACAACAGGACCTTTATACTGTTCATTAATGTATATTATATAACAAAAAACACTCAGTTAATATTGTTGACATTTCATTGTGCACAAATTTCCTGGATTTGCTGTATAGTTGTCCATCTTCAATAGTAAACTTTGAAAATCAGTATAAATGACAAATGGAACTTTTTGTGTATTTGATAATTTTAAAATTTACATGTGTAACTTTCTCTAGTATTTCTACTTTTAATGGTTTGTTAATTAAACAATTTTTGTGTGATTATCTTATTTTTCTGTACTATGAAATGGACTAAACACATATCACAAGTAAATTTTTCTTCTTCATGTTTCTAATTTGAGTCAAAAGAAGTCAAGATAATTTTTAAATAACAATAGGGTGAATTGTTTTTGTTATTGAAATGAATAACATTTACATGTTTCTCTTATGTACAATTCGAAATTTTTTATGGATGTATTTGATATTTTTTATCAAACGAATAAACATTAATACATACAATATTTCTACTCTCAATTTTTGAAATATTATCAACAACTACAGGAATTTCAAAATTTTCAACATTCTGATCAAGATCAAGACCAAAATTTTTATATTTTGTAATACTTTCCAATTTTTATCTACAGGATATAATTCATGTTTTATAGGCCACAGTAAACATTTTAATCTCTATTTTTTACGTTAATACATGCTTTTATATTTGTTTTTTATCTGATAATTCGATGTAATATGATGCTCTCAATGGAACATATTTACTAATTCCTAGTTGTAAAACAATAATTCTATTTCATGACCATCCAGATATCAAGCCTGAAAATTACACATTCTTTTAAAAAAAATTTTCTCGTTCTTATAGCTTTTTGTTTGGAAATGAAATTCCACAATATTTCTATTTGGCTGTATTTGGTACTCATAAAAGGTTTAAAAGTTACTTTCAATCCATGATATATTATTAGATTACCTTATAATTTTCGATTTTACTGCAGTCAAGAAATGTTTAGATCCAGCTGAGTTTATATTATTTTGAAAATATTAGTTTGTGATCTTTTGGCAAATGCATTTTCAACTAGATGATCTGTATCTGTACTTCTGTCTCAAATAAATTCGTGTAAAAAGGAAATAGTTTTTCATTTTTTGGTCTAGCTTCTTGTTTTGCAAACTTATCATTGGTTTGGTTTCATTACTTTGAAAAATGTCATCATCACTTCCAATTTTATAATGATGTAATTGTATCTGATCCTTCCACAATGTATTAGATGATGTCAAGTAATAAATCTAATTAGATCAGCTTTTTTAAACATGCTAAGATATTGTAAATTATTTCTTTTACAATAATTATGAAGCCAAAGAATCGTGAATTTCTCCATTTGGCCCTCATATTATACAAAATAAAATTTATTCTATCTGTAAAAATAAAATTTCAAAATTGTACATTTCAAAGGTTTCTTGTTTAATCCATATTAAAGAACAATATTTGGGATGATTATTTTTTATTACTTTTCATATATTAAAAAGTATATTTTTACATTGTTGTTAAGGCTATCTTCGTGTGATGCATTATCAATGTAGCAATCTAAGCTTTTAATCTCTTGACAAGTTTTACATTTTTTTAATTTTTATAATTTTCTTTTTTCGTCATTAATCATTGATAATAATATTTTCGAATGTTCTTCACTTGAAATTCGTTGTAAATGATTTTTAATAATATTTAGAAATATTATTTCACATTCACAAGGAATTAGTTTATTGTCATAATTTCTTACATTATATTCATCTGCACATTGTCTATACATTGTTTTATAACAATCCTTTATGTAATTCTGTGAAGTAGAATTATCAATTGACTTCTCAGTCTCACAATATTTACACATTTTGCTTTTGGTTGCTTCTATTTATGCAGAAAACTTTTATTAGGTTTGTGAAAAAGTATTTTATTTTTATTTTTTTAATGTATCTCTTCATATATTTATTACCTCAAGCTCTAACGTTGTATATTTAATACCAAATAAAGATAAATCGACTGTACCAGCTCTAAACAATTTTTTGAGAACTTGTGATATTTATAGAAAATATCATCCTAGAAACAATCCATTAATGTACCTAAATACGGAGTAAATTCTTGTAGTTATGTTATAACTACTCGTGATTTATATGTAAAATTACATTTATCTAATTCACATAGAAAAGTTCATTAAAGAATAAAAACGTTCTACTTGAGTAAGTGTCGACTACACCACTAATAAAAAGTTTATACATAATCCTGTGCGAGATATTCACTTTGGATATCCTGAAATTTGTCATGTATATCATATTGTCAGCAAATAATACAACTTCACCACTTAGTCTTTGATATACGAGGTGTGGCTAGAAAAAAACCGGACTAGTACTGGTGAAACAATAAAACGAATGCAATAAGGCTGAAAGTCGCGTGGCCTGTCACGTGACTCTCGCTCCGCCTACTGCTCGAGTTTCATCTGCCTCCTGCACTCAGTCTGCCCGTGGCGTCCGTTTTAAGTAGTTGACGTTTTGTCTGTGCGTCGGAAAATGTTGAGTGTACAGAAAGAACAGCGTCTTAACATCAAATTTTGTTTCAAACTAGAAAAATCTGCAAGTGAAACGTTTGTAATGTTACAACAAGTGTACGGCGATGATTGTTTATCGCGAACACAAGTGTTTGAGTGGTTTAAACGATTTAAAGATGGCCGCGAAGACACCAGTGATGACACTCGCACTGGCAGACCACTGTCAGCAAAAACTGATGCAAACATTGAAAAAAATCGGTAAACTTGTTCGACAAGATCGCCGTTTAACAATCAGAGCAGTGTCTGAGTTAACAGGAGTTGACAAGGAAAGTGTTAGGCAGATTCTTCATGAAAGTTTCAACATGAACAAAGTGTGTTCAAAAATGGTTCCAAAGTGTCTCACAATTGAACAGAAGGAACGCCGAAGAATGATTTGTTCTGACATCCTGGAAAACATTGAAAGTGATCCCACCTTCTTACAAAATGTTATTACTTGCGATGAATCGTGGTTTTTTACTTACGATCCCAAAACTAAACGCCAATCGATGCATTGGAAAACTCCTGGTTCTCCACGTCAAAAAAAAGCACGAATGTCAAAATCGAAATTCAAGGCAATGACGATTGTTTTTTTTTTTTGACATCAAAGGGATTGTGCACATTGATTGGGTACCAGAGGGACAAACAGTGAATCAGCATTACTACATTAGCGTACTGGCTACCCTACGTGAGCGAGTACGGAGAAAACGGAACGATTTGTGGAGAAAAAAGTCATTGATCCTTCACCAAGACAATGCCCCAGCTCACAGTGCGTTGTCAGTGAAGACGTTTTTGGCAAAACACAACATTCCCATCTTAGATCATCCACCCTACTCACCTGATTTGGCCCCCTGTGACTTTTTTCTTTTCCCTAAAGTCAAGTCAGCTTTGAAAGGAACTAGATTTGAGACTGTTGAAGCAGTAAAAGAAAAAGCGACGGAAGTAATGTATGGACTTACCGAAAATGACCTGCAGCATTGCTATGAACAGTGAAAAATTCGTATGGAGCGGTGTAGTGACCGAGGAGGAGAGTACATTGAAGGAGATAACATGAAATTGTAAATAATTGTAAATAAATGTTTTTTCCAGCATCAGTCCGGTTTTTTTCTAGCCGCACCTCGTATTCCATCTATTTTGTAAATCTTGTAACAAAAATTTTAACCAACTAGTTATCAATTGCAAATTTATATCATGAGCTATCTATACCCATTGCTGATGAAAAATGTAGAAACTCCATTCACAATTAATAAGTGATCAAATTTATTAATTTCACACAGTCCTTTGAGTGATACATTTGAATCGGTCAGTGGAGAAAGGTAGTAGGTCATTTTTTGTCTGTTTTCACTTTTTTGCATAAATGTATTAAGCAGACCTAGATGCACATTATTGTCATGAAACATACTATGTTTGGCTTCTTCCGGTGTAACACGAGGTCGATTTCTTACGTGCTGTGGAGAAAGGAATCAAGCAGTAACTTGTGGCAAAGTTAAAAAGTCCACACGTCTCTGACAGTAGTAAAAGAGCTGCACAGCTTGCACTGGATATTCACAAGCAGTGCAGCAGGACATTTTATAAATTTACTAAAATAAGTGAGCTAGAATGTGTGGCAGGGATGACATTGTTGGAATAGATGTCGACATCATGTGAAACTTGCCACTGCCAAACGTCCCAATGTAGGATATATTCTATTTACGTCAACTGTGCAGTAACTGTTTCTGCTTGTATTATGAAGGTGAAGCAAAAAAAGGGAGTGAATGAGGTCTATTCATTTCTGTCCCACTGCATCGAAAAGTATATACAGAAGAATAATACAGAAATACACTTGTTCTCAGATGGAGCAACTGGTTAAAATAAAAATAATACCATAGTAAGGATGTGCCTTGCATTGACACACTCTGAATAATTTTAAAAAAATCACTCATATATTTCTCAAAAGTGGTCACTCGTTTCTTCCTTGTGACCGCATGTTTGGAACACTGAAGAGACAAATACGGAGATGTGAGCGTGTTTATACCCCTAAACAATGTGTGTAAATCATAGCCAGCAGTATTTCTGAAGTTACAGTCGTGAAGACACATGGTGGTCTCGTCATTACAAAAAAAATATAGTCTAGGGATTCGGCTCATCTGAAGATGCCTTGTCAAGTTTAACTAATTTTTTCTGTCACTATGTTAAAGAGTTTCGTTATGCAGCAACGAAACTGGGAGTTGTCACTGCCTACCTTTTCATAAACAACTCTGACATTCATACCTTGAATCTGGCAAAAACTGAAGATGATTCATTTCAAATTAGGTTGAAAAGGCTATGTGATGGAAAAGATGTTAGAATCAATAAAAAGAAAACCGAAGATATTCAGAAACTGGATGAGTAAATGCATGGCGAAGACACTGAGATTTTTTATGAGAAAAGATTGAAATGACTGACTACAAGTGATCACTCACTATGATAAATTATAAACTATCCAGAACTTTTAATTCTATGAAGTAGTTGCTTTCATGTTCAGTTGAAGATAGTTTTCCGTTAGTTACTCAATAATTTTGAGTTTTAGATCAGAAACGCGAAATTTTGAATACTCACAAAAAGTGCTAAGTCCCTTGTTGATTGGAGAAAGGAACTACATTATAAATATTCAATTTTCTTTTCAGAAGAGGTCTTTTAGAATACATGAAAATTATTTTTATTCACAGTATGTATGATAAGTGAGAAACAGATGTAAACATTTCAATGCAAACTGTCAAATGGTTTAACAATAAGACAGTTTCTTGTCTATCCTGAAAAGTAAGGAAAAGTGACATAGTTCCTTTCTCCACCAAATGATTCACTTAAGTTAACTGTTGGTACAGCTGTTGTAGATTTTGGTATAGTCGGTTGTGTTTATATTTTTTACCATATAAACTTTGAATTCCATCAGTATCATCTTGAAGTAACTATAAATATGAACAATTATAGTATGGATACATTATGAATTCAGAAACATCTTAATGATATAAATCTAATGAGTGACAAATTTTAAGAACTAGAACTTAAAATTAATTTGTTTGATAATTTGGCGCATTTTTATCAATTTCCATATACCTAATCTCATTTTTATCCATATGTATTTCTACAGGTTCTTTAGTCGTATTTGGAAAAAATGCATGATCTAACACATTGCCTTTTCCATTTAGAAACTTTGAACATTGTTGACTGGATATTTCATGTGTAAGTGTTCGTCTGTTACTTATAAGTAAAATACCAGGATTATTAAACTCACAAACAAATCGAATATCAATATATTTGTGCCATAAATGTATTGCTACCTCTGTTACTTCGAACATTTTTTTATTTGCTCTTTCATAATTCAATTTCATATTTTTCTTATTCCATTTATACACCCTCTTCTATAACTACCAATTGAATTTTGTACACCATGTCTATGTCTGTTCATAAAATTTAAAGTTCCTTTACTTAATTCACCAGTTATCTCAAGATTGTGTCTAGATTGAAATAACATAAATGTTACCCTTAGTAAATCATCAGTCACTTGAGCTATTTCAGTTGTTGATGCACTATTCAAATAACCAATATCAAATAAATACTTTAATGCATAATTTTTATTATAACTACTATTTTCACAAATAGTAATGGTGTAAAGAACTACATTTATATACAGTTAAAACTTTATAGGACCTACATAACGGACTGTGCAGTACACTGGATCCAACTTTTAATAAAAATAATGAAAACACTAATAAAAAGTTTTTTTTTCTTGAATGGAGTCGATTACAGGTCTAGAGATGCAATTATTAGAAATGTTCATACAAAAGACAGGCGAAATTTTAATGAGTTCTTAGATGCTGTTTGTAGAGATCTTTCATAATATTGACGTAAAAGCTGTTTGTCACAGAATATGGCTGTTATGAGTTCATTATGAATTCAAACTAACAGCTGCAAAACAATTCAATAAATGAGTTAATCATGAAGTTTTACCTTCAGTTCGAAAATATGGAGAATAAAAAATTAAAAAAAGAAATGAAGGATATGTGAAAGGACCAAACAACTCACTTAGAAAATTTAAATGCAATTTGGGAGGATCACATTTAAAATTTAAATGCACTAGTTGATGGAGCTATAGAATATTTATGCAAAAGAAATGTGGAAATAAATAGTTTATTATCTGATTCTGTTTCTCAAACAGTTAATGAAAATGTATGGCCAACTTTCATTCTTTTAAAATTATTTGACCAATATTGTGAATATGATTACTATGTCATTAGAATGCAGTGGACAAATTTACAAAGCCTATCGTATAGAATTGAAGCTAGACATCAATAATGTGAAGAACCGTTAAGTCGTAATTATAATCCTAATTCAATAAATTTATATCAATGATTGAACGAAACTGTAAGAACTATATGTTGGACAATTATTTCAATATTTTAAATAATTACCCTCAATTAAGTAATTACATAATTATGCTTCATCAAAATTGATTTCACATTCCTTTAATAACTCTTATAGAATATGGACAAGTGTCTTGTTGTGTTAACGATTTATGAACACACTCTTTATGGAGAATATGATTACAGCTTCTTTTTGTAAATTGATAACTTCCATTACTTAATCATAGAGAACATTCACAACCTTCAGACAGTTCCTTTGCTTTGTAAGGTTGAAATATTTTTTGTATAAAAGATTCAGATAGTTCTTGATATTTTAAAACATGTTCCCAACTAACTTTATCTTGTTCAAGTCATGTGGCCCAGACGGAATTTTTCCAGCTCTCGTGCAATAGGCAGGAGAGAATCTCATAAGAGTCCTATGCAGATTATTCAGGGTTAGCCTAGCAGTAGAATTCATCCCCAATGCTTTGAGGGCAGTGAAGATTGTTTTCATTCCAAAGCCAGGGAGAATTGATCATACCAAGGCCAAGGATATAAGACCAATCAGTCAGTCCTCCTTCATTCTCAAAACATTTCGAAAAACTGGTTAATGCATACATTGGAGAGATAAGGTTAATTAAGGCCCCTCTACATTCAATCAACATGCATATCAACCAGGTAAATCATGTGAGACAGCTCTCCATCAACTTTTTGACAGGGTGGAGAAAGTATTTCACTTCGAAGAAATAGGCCTATGCATCTTCCTGGATACTGAGTAGGCCTTCAGTAACACGACCTTCAATTCCATGGTGAGGGCAGCAGAGATGCATGACCTAGAGACCACTATATGTAGGTAGACCAGGGCCATGCTTAGTGGAAGGAAGGTAGGGGCTACAATGATGAATGAAAAGATGGTAATTAACACCACAAGAGGTTCCCTACAAGGAGGAATTCTGTCCCCTTTATTGTGGAGTCTAGTGGTGAACGAACTCATTCAGGAACTAAATTCCAGACAATACTTCTGCCAAGACTCCGCAAATGACCTTGTCATAGTAATACTTGGCAAATTTACTGACACATTTAGCAATATGGCACAAAGAGGATTGGACATTTTCCAAGGCTAGTGCATCTGACGGTTAATCCTAAGAAGGCTCATGTGGTGTCATTCATGAAGGGGCATATCCAATACTCAAGTTGAAATCTAAAGCTGTTCGATGAAACTCTACCTGTGAAAGGGATAGTGAAATATATAGGGGTAACCTTAGATGAGAAATTAACGTGGACCCCTCACATTAAGAGCATCTGCTCCATGGCTAAACGTACTCTAGTGAGTACCAAAAGGGCTTGTGGTGAAAACTGGGCCCTAAGCTCCAGAGGTATGCACTGGATATACAACACAGTGGTTAGACGTAAGATTTCCTATGGGGCTGTAGTGTGGTGTGGTGGAAGAAGGTAGAATAATGGGTTGCAGCTAAGGAGCTTGCTACGGTGCAATGACTAGCGTGCTTAGCCATAAGGGGCTGGACTGATGACTGGGTATAGGAATTTCAAAAAACACCTACACACAATGGGTATAACGGAAGAAGACCCTAAATGTAGAATTTGTGATGAGAGTGAAGAAACTGCATCACACATAATCTTCGAATGCTTGGCATTGGAGATCAAGAGATACAGAATCTTCGTGACAACTAAACCTGAAGAAATTGTGTATAACAAAAAACTGGTAAAGGGACTCCTTGAACTATTTAAAGGCATTGATTGGCTTCACTAGATACCCCACAATAAACTCGGTTTTTGGCGTAGGCAGTGGTGGGTTAGATCTAAGGTGTTTAAGGTTCCCTGTCAAAATCAGATAAGATCAATTTTATCTTTGAAATCTATTATAATATCTTGAGATAATACTTGATCACTTGATATACAATCCCAGTCAACTTTATCTTGAAATTGTCTATTAAAAACTTCTAACAATATTAGATAGTAGGAAATTTGAACCCTATCAACTTTATCTTGAAAGTATGTAATGAAATCTTCAGGTAATTCGTGTTCACATTAAATTTGTACACAATTACTTTCTCTTGAAATTCTTTGATAAATTCTTGAGACAATACTTGTCTGTGTGATATATCTACCCAGTTTAATTTATTTTGAAATAAAATCATAAGTTCTTCAGATAATTTTGAATTTTTGAAATTTTTGAAATTTTTCTTGAAATTCTAAGATAAAATCTTCGGATAAATTTTGAAATCATTATATAAACTGTCAGTTCACTTTATCTTGAAATTTTCTTTAAAATATGCAGATGAATTGTCTTTCAGAATGAGGCTATACGATACAAATTATTTTATCTTGAAAGTCACTTATAAAATTATCACATAATTTTTTTATGTGATACATGACCCCAATTTCATTTATCTTGATATTCTATTATAAAATTTTCAAATGTATTGTAATATCTTGAAATTAAATGTTTCCATTCAGATTCAGATAATGTTTTTTCCTTTTATTTTAATCAACAGCTATGTTTCAAAACACTTCATTTGTTAAATAAAAGTCATATAATTGTGTAGAATTTAAAATTTTCCGTGTAAGATGAATCATCTGAATAAGTTATTCTTCTCTAGCTTTCAGTTCATACAACTCATTGTTATTTTTATTGTTGTTATTGTTAATATTATAACTGTTATTGTTATTAAGATCAAAGTACTGTTTTCTCAGTATGGAATAACCTTTAAGTCCGAATTTTTGGCTCTAGTTTTTCTTTCATTTAATTTTTGACTATTTAGACTCGCAATTTATTAGAAGTAATTTGTATTGGATTTTTAAAAAAATTTAAAATGCCATTTTCTTTTTACATAACTTTCTCCATTCTTGGAACAAAGAAATGTATTGAATACAAAAGATATTTTATTTTTTCGGTATGGGATTCCAGGGTGCTATCATTTTACACTTGAAGAATATAAGCAAAACAAAAAACACAGTGTTAAATTTCTTAAAGATAACAATATACCACATACAGAAATTAAATATGATAATCCGCTTTCTTTAGAACACAAAAAATATTTTTCCATAATAAAAATTATTTCTTAATAAAGGTCGGGTATTGCAAGTACATCACATGCAGATGTCGCTAGTTCAAAAATACCTATGATGAATACATTTTAATATATGAAGCAAAATAATTTAACATTATCTGATAACCAAATGTCTTTAGAATTATCGCTATGTTTGAAAGGTAAAAGGAAATATTAATTACATTAAAGATATTTAATTTTATAGGATTCTTAATGAAAGTCTACAATCAAGTATTAGGATCGCTGAAATAAGCATGAGAAAAGCCAATTTTGTTGAAATCTTAAAATAAAGTGACATAGACTATAAATAAATATGATATCAAAATGAGAAAGTGAGTTTCTATATCAATGTTCAAGATGATATGAAAGACATGTCTCCAAATAATTTATATAGAAAAATGGTTACTTACGACTATAGATAATTTTAAATGTACAGCTACATTGTTGCAAACTCTAAGACTAAGGAAGTTGAAAAGCATTATAATAAACTAGGAAAAATCTCTAAATCCTATGCTGAGTATTTAAAATGATATAAAGTTACGCAGTCTCGACAACTTGCAATCGAATTTGAAAGTAAATTACAAATAAAACATAAGGAACGAAAAGAAAAAGAATGTCTTGAATTAAAATATGTTGTAAATATTGTAGTAGAAATGAAGAAAGAAGAGCTTATTTACATTGCTAAAACCAAGCATTACACAAAGAACAATTATTTTAAAGTATGTAGTATTCAATATAAATTATATTTGAAAAGAAGATTTTCTGTATATAATAGTGTTCGATTACATGATGACAAATAGTTTTATGTATTTGTTCAAGAATCTTATAAATAAATATTTTAGTTGAAAACAGACTTGACAACATTTGGGGTAGAGAAAGAGAATATAAAGAAACAAATGTATCAAATACATTTAAATACCTAAAACATAATATTGAATTATGCTGTGATGATACAAATAAATATGTTGATTTTATAAATATTCATAGATATAAAATATATTCTAATGTACAAACTGAACAACATATAAAGTTAAATGCTATTGTTGTTGAACAAGAAATTGTAGTACAGTTGCAGATTGGAAACAACACACATAAAACAAAATCATTGTGTTTGATAGTTTACTGAAAGGTAAATGGCTTCAGATATTTCTGAAATTTATGAAGAATATCCTGATAAAATGAATATTGTTAGAAAAACTGTAGAAAAACTTCTTGAATGTAAAGGATATAAAGTAAAAGGAAAGAGAGATATATGGAATGAGACAAAGAATATTATAAAATACTGTTATCCAAATTAAGAAATAAACTTTAAGTTCCACAGTAAGTAGCTTACAATTGCTTTTTAAGTCGTCGTAAACAGTACAAATTTCTTCTACTTTGAGACTGTATAAAAAATACCCATTTTCATCAATTAATTGATTTATGGATTTACAGACCATATCTTCATCATCAGCCAAGATATATATACATAGAAAATATGAAAGTGCTAATTTTCTCTTTTGTACTATTTGATAGATTTATAAATTCTATTTTTATTTAAAACATAAAATTATTTTATTTTTTATCAATCCAACAATTATGTGAACTATCAAATCCTAAACATTTAATATATACTTTATCTCCTTTCTTTCTCTAGACTCTTGTAGCAAGAAACATATGATTATATTTTGTTTTCTGTAATTGATACTCACAAAAATTAACTTTTACTTCTTCAGCATATAAATAGCTTAATTTGTTATTGGATTAGAATAAACAACAGGTTTAATTTCAAAACTTTCTGTCGACCAATTGGCTGTATATCCTTTTTAAAGTATTCCTATAAGATTACTGATTCTAACTTTATCACTATTTTTAAATATACCTTTTCATTAGATACAGCAGTAGTTGGTTTATAATTTTTTCATTAACTTCTATTAGGTACATTGTAATAGATGTATATTTTGTGTTAATGTATTTATCAACAACTTTGAGACAATATTAGTCCATTTATAATTAAATCTTTCAATAATAATTAAATCTATCAACAACAGATGCTGTTAATTCAGTAAAATATGAATATGGTTTAATGTCGTATTTTAACATCAATTTTCGAAAATCTTTATTGTAGAATTCTTTATTATTTTCTGTTTGTAAATTTTTGGATTTCTATCTCTAAATATTTTTTTCAAAAGCTTCAACTACATTTTACATGTTTTATCTTTAACTGAAATAGCTGAAGCAAATTTTGAAAACCATCAATAACAGTTAATAAATATTTATACCCTTCATGTATTTTTGAAATTCCTTTAAAATTACCTCAAACTATTTCAGCCTTATCACATTGCCATAAGTCATGAATACTGAGAGAAATTACAGTTGTTCTTTTAAAATTCTTTGTGTTGGTTTATGCAATTTATTAATAATTTCTTCACGAATATTTGAAGGGGGTACCAATTGGCTCATCACTTCACCTACAAAATATTTATTCTTTTTAGTTTTATGTACTGTGCAAAGACCTTGAATTCTTTGTTTTCCATTTTCAGTTTTTACTCTGTGGGGATTGTGTGTTTCAGTAAACGTTTTACATTTCAAACCTTGGATGTGATTGTGATTCTCCTTTTATAAAAATGAAAAACTTAATAAGATTTGATTATTTCACCAAAGATGATTAACTTCATTCCAATTCATTCAGTGCTTATTTTCATTCTTAATGAATTTCAGGTATTTTGGAAGAATTATTTTTCATTCTGGGCAAGTTTTATCTTCAGATTTTTGTTTCTATATATGGATTTATTTATTCCTAGAGTATGGAAGAC
This sequence comes from Schistocerca nitens, assembly GCF_023898315.1. Classification (NCBI taxonomy): domain Eukaryota; kingdom Metazoa; phylum Arthropoda; class Insecta; order Orthoptera; family Acrididae; genus Schistocerca; species Schistocerca nitens. The sequence goes on along the minus strand of NC_064614.1, from coordinate 479,623,343 downwards.
TCATAGCAGGGTTTCTCAACTGCAGTACAGAGTAGAAATTTTACAGCTGTTGCAGTTTTTCGTCCTTGCTAGCAGTACTATCACTACGATATTCTTCAGTCGATAGTACTAGCGATGACGAAAAACTTCCAACAGTACAATTTGTATCCCATAGGATACTAGTATTAGTGAAGGCGAAAAGACCAACATACGAAATGTTTACATCCCATACTTCAGTCGATCTATATGAATCAACATAAGAATAGTACACTTGCGCCACCAAACACGGAAAATTCGATATGTGCAACAGTGTCATCCTGTACCTTACTTGAACTTGACATATATAAGTCAACTGAAGTACAGGACACAAATTTTACGTAAGTCTCTATTTGTTGCCTTCACTAGTGCTAGTATTCCATTCTTCAGTAGAGCTATATAGGGCAACTGAAGTATGGAATACAAACTTTACCTATCCCTTCGCTAGTACTAGTATCCTACGGGGTGAAAATTTTATTGAGGGAAGTTTATTCGTCATCGCTAATATACTTACGACAATTTTCAGTCGATACTACAAGTATCGAAGGTGAGGAAAAATTTGTATCCTATACTTTAGTTGACCTAAGTATGGGGTACAAATTTTGTGTATGTCGGTTTTCTTTTCGCCCTCATGTAGTTCAACTGCGGTACAGACTGCCTATATTATGTACATCAATCTTTTTGATTCGCTAGGATTAGTATATAAGTCAAATGAAGTGTGGGATACATATTTGAAGTATAACGGTGTTTTCGCGTCGCTAGTGCAAGTTTCAACTAAAGAATAGGGCGCTAGTAGTTCTGAAGGCGAAAAAGCAACCTGTAAAATTTGTACCCCATTCTTCACTTGACCTACATACATCAACTGAAGAATAGAATGCCAGTGCTAGCGAAGGCGAAAAAGTCGACATATGTAAAATTTGTGTGCCAAATTGCAGTTGACCTCATATATGTAAACTGAGGTACACCATGATAATGTTACTTCTGTCCCCCCTTTTTTTTCTTATTCCATTCTTCAGTTGAGTTATATACATCAAGCAAAGAATGAGGTACTATGACTCAAAGAAGAGATATACTTAACATTATATTCGAAATATGAATGTATTTGATATATGTCTACCTTATGTTTTCTCTGTCGTGCATTCATTTGTTTGTCAGTAATTGTCTTTGCAGTTAAAGCTGTGTATCACATAATCTGTGGTAACTTCTGACGTCATTGGTCAAAGCCGATGGGTTGTACCATATTTTTCAATAATCCCAAATTGTGTTAAAATACTTGTGTGCTCGGCTTTTTTAAGAAGACTTTTTATTCTTTTTCTAGATATAGTTTGTTCACTACATGCTGTTTCTCGATTGGATCACTCAACCTTACTAGTCTTTTACCATTAAAAATAACATTATTCCTACTAACACCAAAAATTTCTTGCAGTACACTATGAACTTGCTTGATTATACCATATACTTTTGGATCTACTGGTGATTTTAGCTCTGTAACTGTTTTAAAAACATTACATAATTTATTATTAAGATGTTTGGTTAAATCATTGATGTTTAAAATTAATTCTCTCTTAATTTTTTGCTGTTGTAATGATTGAATGTCTTCAGCTTGAGTATAATCTATGAAATTTATGTCATTTCCAAAAATGTCCATTTATTAGATTCAAAATGTCATTAAATTTATATTTATCTGAACACAGTTTTGAAACAAACAAATGCAAATAACCAAAATTGCTTTATCAAAGTTTTGTATTATCTCAGTATTGTAATATAGATCATTTTTTCCAACATAGATAACTAGTGTTTTTTGCATACTACCACCAAATGAATCAAAAACAAAACTTAAAATTATTGCATTTATAATAACAAATCCAGTGAGTACCAACATGGAAATATGTATCTAAATTTACTGTTCCAGATTCAAATTTTTGGGTCGTTAGGTAATTCATCAATCATATATACTTAACAAAAGTGTTTTATTTTTAATTGTTTAGCTAGTTTTCTAGATCAAAATTACTTAAAGGATAAGAATACTTATAGATTATTTTTTGCAATTTATTTTACTCCTTTTCATTTCTTTTCAATTTCCTGATTATATCTTTTTTGTTCTTCTAATTGCTTATCAGCTTTTTTCTTGTTTACTAACGCACTTGTAACAGCAGATGCTCCACCAGCGAATGGACCAAAAACTGTAAGATATGGTAATCCAGCTAACAGTGGAAGAAATACACCTTCATGTTTTGTTAATCCTGAACCTTATTTCGTTCTTGATCGATATTCAACACTTTCATTAACAACAGGTGTGCTTAATGTTATGAATAAACCACCACTTTAGTTGTTGATACCATATGTTTTTTGCTCTTTTGTGCATCAGCTAAAAATTGATCATTAGTATCTGGTACAATATATGCTTTAACTTTAATTCCTTTTGCTGTAGTTTTGCCTCTTGGTACCTAAGTAGAATCAATGCTGAAGTTATTCATTTATACAGACAATATTTTAATAAGAACTAATGTGACTATAAGTTATCGTATAACTAAAGAATATACGCCCGGTTCTTTAATAAATTTTGCTGAATTTTGAACATATCTAAGAAGTGCTGAAATGGGACTACCAAAATTTTCAAATGATTTACAATATCTTTGTTGTGTATTTAGCACACATTCTTTTTTTGCAGCTAATTGAAGTTCTCTGTCAGCTTGATGTCTAGTTTCTAAATCTTTATTAAATCGATATTCAATATCATGTTGTTTCCTTGCTTTATCTAATGTACTTGTTCCTTTATTTCCATGTGCTAGTCTTTCTTCCACCTTAGTAAAATGTCTGCAGTATGACTATCCTGACAGTTACATCTCAGGGACTGACAAATTGTTTAAAGCCTAATTTACTAATCCTTTACCATATTTTTCACAATCACAAACTGTTTGTGGTAAATTACTTATGAACCTCATTACATATGCTATACCTTTTGGATAGTTTATAATTTATTTAAAAAATTATTTATTAACTTTTTGTTATGCCAATATTTTCATTATGATAATTTTTACTATCAGCTATTTCTACTCAATGAATTACTGCTAATATGTCACTCATCCAAAGATATTCGATTCATATTTCTGAATATTTCTTTACTAACCCTACTCCCATTTTTTGGGCTTTTTGATTTTGCTATTTTCAACCATATTGGATTGATCAATCAATTATATTACTCACCTACACTTGATTTAGGTTTATTAACAGTTAGATAATTATTTTGAAAAATAATGTTTGTTGATATTAATATGTTGTCACAGTTCTCTAAAGTAACTTCATCTTACTCATCTTCAACATTACTTTTAGTCAAGAGTATCATTAAAGCATGAGTTGCTTTGTAGTTTTAATCTTTGATTAAAATGTTATCATTGGTAAATTTAACTTCATAATCCTCAATATAATTTTTACCATTTTCAAAATGAAAGCAACAGTATACTTTTCTGTTGTATAACTGGTTTTTCTTTCTCCTTTTGTTCTACCTTTTTCAGCACTTCTTCAAGATATTTTCGTCTATGTGGTGTTGCACTTTCAGTACGAAGTAACTTTTCTCAAATGAATATTGTGGCAGTGTTGATGGGATAGGAAAGATATAATTTTTTTATGATGATAAGGAACAATTTGTTCTTCATTATCTCTGCCTTCTTCAATAGCATTCAGAACATTATCCTTGAAAGCTTCGATTTCTCGTTTAAATTCTTGGAGTGCTTCAATAACAGGTTGTTCTTTTTTATGTTTTTCATATTCTTTTCTTGGCTCTCTTTTCCACAGTTTGAACTGTTTTTTTTTCAATTCCTCAGGTTTCTTTCTATTTCATTTAGCTTTTTAAAACTTCTGGGATGTATTTTGCAAACATTTATTAGAGATGAAAAACATTAATCAATTATTTTTAAACATTTAATGTACTTTTTAATGTTTATTAAGTACTGTATTCCATTTCTGAATGTACCTTCATTTGGTTTTCTAGTCATGTCTGTTATAAAAATCCAAACTGATAGTTCCAATATTTACTACATATTTCTTTAGAATCATCAAACTTAAATTATCACCAACAAATTCATGATAAATATTATTTAAAATTTTGTCACCTCATCTGAAAATATTTTTAAAATTTAGATTACCTCTGACTAATAGTTTTGGTATTTTCTGATATGTTTGTTCGAATTAAAAACAATCTATTTGTTTATGTCTACCTCTAGTACAATATTCTCTAGCTACATCTTTATTTTCAAGAATGAAGTCATCAAATACTACTACTGAATTGTCCAAACATTGATCCTATGGAATAATTTCATCGTTATTTTCAATAACAGTAGTATATTTTTGATATACTTATCTTCAATTTGTATGGAGTGTAGCCATGTATGGAAGTGAAACATGGATGATAAATAGTTTGGACAAGAAGAGAATAGAAGCTTTCGAAATGTGGTGCTACAGAAGAATGCTGAAGATTAGATGGTTAGATCACATAACTAATGAGGAGGTGTTGAACAGAATTGGGGAGAAGATGTGTATGAGGCACAACTTGACTAGACGAAAAGATCGATTGGTGGGACATGTTCTGCGGCATCAAGGGATCACCAATTTAGTATTGGAGTGCAGTGTGGAGGGTGAAAATCGTTGAGGAAGACCATGAGATGAATACACTAAGCAGATTCAGAAGGATGTAGGCTGCAGTATGTAATGGGAGATGAAGCAGCTGGCACAGGATAGAGTAGCATGGAGAGCTGCATCAAACCAGTCTCAGGACTGAAGACCACAACAACAACAACAACAACAACAACAAGCCTTTTGAATAAACATAGAAATGATTAATTTGATTCCTGTTCAACCATCCTGGAGCTAGAATACAATTATCAATCATTAACATAGTTTTTCCACAACCACTTGGTCCTATTTTTGTACACTGAATAGAATTCGGTAAAAGTTACCATGTTTACTTTTTTATTTCTTCTTTGGAATTCTTATTTTTGGTTCCCAATCAGTTTTCAATTTATTTATCAATATTTTAATAGTAAATGGAATGCAGTCAAGAGTGCTTCAGCTGTCACAGTAGATTATTTCAATTGGGTAATAAGTCATCTGTTCTCAAAAGAAGATTGACTCTACCTTTTCAAGAAAATTATTAAATTGTTGCACTAGTTGGTTTTTCTACAACTTTTTCAACACGAAATATTACATCGAAAAATAATGAACTATATTGTGATGAAGAAACAATAAACATTTCCGCTGGTCAGTATAATTTTAAAAACTATGAAAAATTATTCAAACAAAAAGCCAAATATTTATATGACAGCAGATCAAATTTCAAATAGGAATACTATTGAAAGTGATGTAATATTGTAACACCCCACCCATCACTTAGCTGGTTTTGGCGTGTGGTCACCCCAACTAATTGACTAACAGATCAACAGAGAGTGTAAAACTGCCGCAATATCCGATAACGCAAAAAAGTAATATGGCCTGTGACTCCTGATTGAACTGCAGTGGCAGTGTTGACATTAATTTATTAAGAATTGATCACTTTTAATTAAAAAGGGGTGCACATTGATGTTATATTCAGCTATTGAACAACAGATGCAAATGCTGAACATGAAATTAATTAAGAAAGTGACTTGGGATATCAACTACTTGATTGAAAACAAATGCAGTAGATTAGCACAAATTTATTTTAACTCCCGACCTTCAATCATCACATTACAAGACTCTCCTATCAGGCTGTAGTAATAAATTGCGTTTGCATGGAGTAAGCGCGATAACTCAAAAGCACTTCCTATCGACTGACCCAGGCGTAATGCGAAGTGTGAGAAGAATTCTACAACACATGGCCCATGAAACCCTCGTCGCGTCGTTGTGTGGACGTCGACCGACCTCGTGGTGCTTCAAGGCTGCGCTCATCTATTCACTCCTAGCTATCTTTCTCAGTACATAGCTGAACCAAAACTTTCTATCTCCAAGCTCAATCGTTCCATTTGCTAAGTCCTAAACTGCAGAGATGCTCACTCTTTCTCAGGCAAGCTGAGTAAAGAACACCACGTCTGCACTCTAGGCAAGCTGGGAACGGAAGACTTCTACGGGGACTTCTCCCAGTCCGCTCTTCGCCTCGGTTTCCTCTCCAGCAAAATCAATTACGCCAATTGCAGCGCAAGTCGCGTTAATTATGCGTCACTTCCCAGCGCCGACCAATGCCTTCTCTGTGAAGTGAACAAATTCCCACAAAATTTCCCTTCCTCTCAACTTCTTCTATTTAGCTCCTCCCAGGCCATCCATCAAGGTTAGCGTCTGCACAAACACCAATTTTTCCGGAATTCTCACTCCCAGGAGAGTACTTCGAATTCCTCAGTCCTACATTCACATCGGAGGCTGGCGTATTTCAGCGTGAAGTTGCTATAGTCACGAACAAGCATATTTTGACCTCTGTTGACTGCTCCACCATAGCTTTGCGCGGCTTTCTCGCATGTTTCCCTGAAAACGGGATGACGGACATTTATCAACAGGCGTACAAGTTCTCCGTCTGCTTCCCGGTACACCAGCATGGGGTCGGGGTCAACCACCCATGCTGTCACTCATCTTAAGGCGGCTGGAGGCCGCGCCGCGTTACCGCTTTCTCAGACCTTGAGCCACCCTAAGCTGCCTATTGTCGCTTCCCTTCACCATTCCCCGGCCGGCCACAGTCAACTCTAAATACTTCCCTGGGGAAACTAGCGTCCAGTAAATCGACTCATTTCCACCAAGTTTTCATGTCGTGTGAATTACTTTAAAACCATCACCTGACATTAATTATTCCAATACGTCCAAACTATACCCCCTACAACAGGGCCGGCCAAATGCTGCACAATGTGCAGACGTTAGGAAGTGCTGCACGTGCGCGACGGCGAGCGACAGCGACATCTCTTATTAGACATGTGTCCTAAATGAACGGCGGCGGCTCCACTTCCCTGTTTATGTGGTACAAGGAAGAGCGCAACATACCCAGTCTCGTTTACCCCTGGTAACCGTAACCTTAACAGAGAAGTACTGAGAAATGGTAGGTACTGTGAAAAAGCAAAGGACGGGAGATCTATGTTCTCAGTAGTTTAAAAGTGACTGGGAACTGCAATCCTTTTTTGTAGCCGTTGGTGAAAACTCACAGTGTTTGCTATGCCGCCGAATAATAGGCGGCCGGCGTAAGTTTTCAATTGAAAAACACTACAGTGCATATCACAAAGAAGAGTGAAGAACGGCAAGCAAAATTAAATGTCCTTAAGAAAATGGATCAGGCATATCAACCCGATTATCATTTCTCATGATCAGTGATAAACGTGTTTGGATTTATTCCTTCCATAATTAAAAATTATTGTTTACTAACTGTGCATTAGTGCCTCATTCTGCTCCATGTTACATTATTATCACGAAAGTTGGTCATTAAACCAATTGTTCCAATGTGTACTTACATTTACCGTTTTTTTTAATGTGTGAAGGGCTACGCTCAGCTTAAGTCGAGAAAACGTAACATTCATCTAATTGTCAGTTATTATGCAGATTTCAGACTGAACTGATGAAAGATGTAGCAATAATGGTATTGAAATAACAGGTGATCATAGAGAGGTCTGCAGTTATCATTCTGTTCAGAGATCAGTGAGACAGGAATTATGTGGGTGTAAATGAGGGCACCGAGATTTAGTTATAGGAAACCTTGCATTAGTTTAATGTTATTTGAAATCGTGAATAAGGTTCGTTGGAAGTCGCTAAGTGCTCTCTTTCTTAAATACTAGATCAAAAACGTTACTCGTATTTACGTGCCGTCAGTCAAGCTGCCTTAATAAAAACCCACGGTTGTTAACTGTATTACTTGTCTTACTGGGTTAAACTGTTAACATAAAAGTAGACGTCTCAATGGGTAGACTGTGACAGTATTTTAAAGGTTTAATACGCGAAATGCCTTCCCATGGTTGGCTTGCAAGCTGTGGAAAGAGCACTAGAATGCGCCGGTATAGAGTATCCCAGCAAGTGGATAAAGCGACATCTGTGGGTAGAAACATGCACTACATGAACGCTGACGGCTGCGGCGTGCAGGTTGTGACCTGGAAGTTACACATGTGCAGGAGCACCGCACGCGTGCAGGATTTCTGGCCGGCCCTGCTCTACAAGACGCATTGTGCCTTGTCAGTCATTTTTGTTCAGCACTATTGTTCGCTCAACGTGAGTTAGGTGATCTTTAATGACTTCATGTAAGGGGCATAGTTCTTGCAATCTTACAATATTGTATATGGATATAAAAGATAGTATTGGAAGTGAGTTTAGATTTGGTGGAGAAACTGTTGAAGCCACTAAAAATACTGTTAGTAAAAATTTCCCTAAAAATTATTCCATTCGAATTAATTAATATAAATTTTAATCTAGCTAATGGAACGTTTGTAAAGCATGCTGATCATTTTCAGCGTTTAACTAATATTATTGCGTCATTGAAGCCTAATGCAGAATTTCATAGACCAATAACTCATGATGCACATTATCCTTTTAAAGTTTTAGCAACTACTATAACTGATGAAAATTACAGTCTGATTAACTGTGTGACAGTTGAAACTTCCTGGCAGATTAAAACTGTGTGCCGGACCGAGACTCGAACTCAGGACGTTTGCCTTTCACAGTCAAATGCTCTTCTGACTGAGCTACCCAAGCACGACTCACGCCCCGTCCTCACAGCTTTAATTCCGCCAGTACCTCGTCTCCTACCTTCCAAACTTCACAGAAGCTCTCCTGCGAACCTTGCAGAACTACCACTCCTGGAAGAAACATCCCCCAGGCTGTGGCTAAACCATGTCTCCGCAATATGCTTTCTTCCAGGAGTGCTAGTTCTGCAAGGTTCGCAGGAGAACTTCTGTGAAGTTTGGAAGGTAGGAGACGAGGTACTGACGGAATTAAAGCTGTGAGGACGGGGCGTGAGTCGTGCATGGATAGCTCAGTCTGTAGAGCACTTGCCCGTGAAAGGCAAACGTCCCGAGTTCGAGTCTCGGTCCGGCATACAGTTTTAATCTGCCAGGATGTTTCATATCAGCGCACACTCCGCTGTAGAGTGAAAATTTCATTCTGTGTGACAGTTATTTAAAAAAGGTCTTAATGAATCTTATTCTTAATAAATTATAAACAAAATAGAGAGCTATCAGTTTTACTCATTTCCTGTGGATGTTAAAACAAGAAATAATTCAACTGTATGCAACAAGGATAGTGAGATTGAAATAAATGGTGGTATCCTAGTCATACAAAGTTATACATGAACTTTAGAATTGTTATAACTAATCCTGATGGATCTGAATCAGATTGCCCAACAAGTAATGAAAAATCTAAAAAAAGTTAATCGATAAATATGTGGTAAAGGTATTTGATTTTATAATCATAAAGAAGGGAAATAACATTTTATATACAGTTGAACATCCTTTTATTTCTTCCTCAGACCTGTTGAATTTGACTTCTTCTGTTGCTGATATAATAATCTTGGAAGGACATATTCTCAATAATGGAAAAATAATGAGTAAGAAAAATTAGGTACTTTATCCACTTAGACTACTTGGTGGATTGTTTATAGATTATAAAAAAATATATGGGAAGGAGATTTAACTATAATTTTTACTAGGTCTTTTAGTTCTGGAGATGCAATTCTTAGTTTGGTCAGACGAAAATAATGCTGGAGTTGTAATTAAAGATGAACTGCCAATGGAAGGAAAAATTCTAATGGAATCGATGGAAATACGTGTACCAGTTTTTAATATGAAGCCAATTACGAGCTAGAACAATAAGAAAATGTTCTGAAAAATCCAAATCCTCAGATGTCTTTTTATGAACTTCAAACTGTAGAAATTGCAGGATTAAATGGAAAGAAGAAATTTGAGTTAGATATCTCATATTACTATAACTCAGCAGAATTTGATATGCCATATTTTGTGATTGTTACGTTTCAGATAAACCATAAAAATAATCTGTTACTGGACTGTTCATGATTTGATCATGTTAATCTACAGAATATATACATGAAAAATGGAAGAAAAGAAATATTCCCACATTGTTTGGAACCAGTGAAGTAATATTGCAATTTATTTGCAACATTTTTTATTCATATATATGTTTTTGAACTATTAAACATGCGGACTTGGTTCCTTTTGCAAGTGAAAATAAATTTCTAGTGAGATGTGATGCATATTTGTGCATATATTATGTATATTCTTTACAAAAAAAATCTCCCTTTAATTTGTACTGAACTGTAGCATACTAAAAGTATTTATTTGGGTATCTAACTAGAATTGTGAAGTTTCCAAGAATATTCATCCTGCGTCTGGCCAAGGAAATAGTTCCTCCTACAACATGATATTTTCATGATTCACTGTAGTATACTGAAGGCTCTTTCTAATATCTTCCAGCTTTGTCTTTTTAATGGCAAATTTTCCACTCATGTAGGCCCTGTTTTTTGCCAGCACAGCTGGTTGATTGTTCCCTGGAAGCCGAAGATGAAAGGTATGGCTCGCCAATCCATGCATATACTGATATGCTTCAGTAGCTCCTTCGACATCAGATGTGTGTATAAATTTGTTGTTTTTGGAAATAATAAATTAGTCCTTTCTATCTCTTGCCATCTCCCTTTTGCTGTTTCTAAACAGATCCATGTTTTCTTCTATGCAGGCCACCAGTTTTTATAGTCAATGAAGACTTCGATTTCTACCATGACTGCAAGATTTTTCTTGGAGAAGGGTTCACATTAATTTCAGAATACTCCTTCACAATGTATATTCTGTCACTTTTTTGTGGCCCTTTTTACTACTGAAAAGTTCCTGTCACACAAAAGGTCCGAATACCCTCAAATGGGAAAATATTGGACGATTTTCTCAAAGAGACCAGTGTTTGTTAAAGATAACAAAAACGTTACAACTGTATTATTTCTCTTCTGGCATGGGCACCAATCTGAAAAAAAATTGTGTTCATTAATCTCAGGCCCTATAGTTGAATTTATATAATGTACCAGGAAGAAACATACCTCATTTGGTCCTTTTTGAGCCTGCCCTTCGTGGTATACATAAAAGATGGATTTACCTTGTAAGACGTCGTGGTCTCCTGACCTTCATTGCTTGCATATTCCGCCCTCACAATCATATTCCGCACATCAAGACACTTGATAAGATAAAGTCAATGTTGTATGAATTCATGCAAACGATATGCAAATAACAAGTGCGCACCGGGGTTGAAATACTCGAGGCTGGCATACACACATACATTCCAGACACACCTGCAGGCCGGTCCTTTCAGAGGACAAGTCAACCTCGGCCGCCCATGGAGCAGACAGCGTGTGCCCGAGTGAAAGGGTGAACGACCCCGTGTTCGGCTTAAAAGCAAATTCCGCTACATTGTGTGGTAGCGTCCAACCTACGCATTCTTTACACATAGCATGCAGTTTCAGAAATTTTCACAGGGAGACAGCAAACGCCAAACGCCGATACTACAGATTTCCGCATTTGTCGCCTTAAACGAAACGTCATTCTCCCGTTTTTGATGAGCAATGCTGATTGGCAGATGATATTGCTGGTGCCTTGGGCTGAAGGAGTAATGGAAGAGACCAAAATATATACCCCTTCACATCTGGCATGGAGAGGCGCCATTCTGCTGTCGCTCTTGGAGCGAGGAACAAGTCTCTCCTCAGTACTTCACTGGTAGAGCACCTCTGTCGAGAGCAAATCGAAGTGCAACTCTGTATTGAGTCCTTCCGATTAAGCGTTGTTCACTGTGTTGGGCGACACACTTATTGTGCGGTGTGAACGGACAGAGTTATAGTTAGACGCCTGCGAGCGAATTTTTGAGTGGTATCACAGTGGACTGGTTATCTACTGGTGTACCACGCCAATAGTTACACTAGGGGCGAATAGGAATCCTTGACTTCATCAAGGTATAGGGAGAGTTTGACTGGCAAAGGTCAATCCAGATGGAATGAAAGTTTTCTTATTTGTCAGCAGCGAGCGGTGCAGACAGCAGTCATCGCAACTTACGGTATTGTACGCTACAGCTATTGTGAGCCCCATATTTCCTCCACAACAGTACACTTTACTGCATTTCACACGCGACAGCCTCGACCGTACCTGGCAACATTCTAAAGGATAACAGCCATTCTGCCAAGTCAATAACAATCTTAAACTTTGTATTTCATTAGCGAATCCTATTCTTGAGAGGTAACTTCACATTCCGAAAAGAACCAGGATATAACTTGTTCAATTCATAACTAAAAGTGCCATTGTGGTTTCTCAGAATTTTTGCAAAATAAATAATAATTTTTGTTAGTTTTATGTTTTTCTTACACTAACTACTCCAGTACCCAAGTATCCCACTAGTTACATAAGAAATTTTGTGAATTTTTGTGTCATTTCCTTACAGTGGACGACTCCAGAAGATATTTATTGCTGAAAGGTTTTCAGGCATTTCTCTTTAGAACGTTAGGAGCGTCTGTATGACTTCTGTAGTAGTATGGAGGTCGAAATTGCATCTTGCAGGAGCCACAGGGTAAAGGGTACATCTCAGATTAATCCATTGCGCAGAATAACAGAATAGCAGATCAACCCCATGCTCACAACCCCTTATTAACTCATGGATATTGAACACATTTACCTGTAATAGTCGTAAATAAAATATTTCCTCCATTGGTACATGTCCTTTCCACACATCTGTTTTGCCACTTCTGTATGTCTGTGGAATTTCTCTGCTTGTCTCAAGTGTACTATTTTCTCTGCCATTGCAACCCTCATTTTCATTGCAACCTTCATTAAATCTGGGGTTTTTAAATTTCATGGACAGCTCTTCACACCTGCTACACATATCTATTTGAGGATATCCAAAAGTCAGCGAAAAATTTTCTCTGAAATATTTTGCATACTATTTATATGAGTTTTGGATCTGGGTCACACATCTTCATCATATTTAATATGGCATCGAAATAGTGTTTTTCTTTGCCAGAGTAATGAGATTCATACACACAAGATTAATTTATATGATCATTTATTTTTTGAAGTCCATGCGCTACTGTGTTTTCCACGAGCGTCCTTCGGCGATTTCACTTGGAATAGTATTGCACAAAGCTGTTTGAGACGTTTTAAATAAGTTCACAAATGATTCATGGCACACATTTACTTTTGTGACATCACTAAGTACGTTATAGAAGAAAGAACTTACTTTCAATGATCCTTCGCCACTTCGAGGACATCTATATTTTACAGGCATTGCTTCACTGACCCTTGCAGGTATATATCTTGTTCATCTTTCATATCAAAGTTGTTTACATGCTGGATTATTCCTATTTGCTGATGTTCAGTAAAATGATTAAAGCAATGTTTCTTGCAGCTGAAAATGAAAATATATCTACATAACTCACCACGCCACATAAAATATCATGTAAATTAAGATGTGATTTGTAAAGCACTGCAAAAGAATACCATAACCTCTATAAGTACCTGCATTGAGACCCAGTTGTCCTTGCTAAAACTTCCTGTTCTTTGTGATTCTTATGAGTCAGACATTTCTTACTGATGTTAATCTTAGAAAGGTCTTTGTTGATCACTCTTTTTTCCCACACTTTCTTCCATTATTTTGTGTTTATGTCTTCAAGCAACAACGAAATTCTCACAAACCAAATGAAACCAAGCAACAAGTGGTAACAACTGTAAAAATGTTTAACTCTACCTCTTGTATAATATTGTTTCTGTATCAAAATGTGCCAAGTCCTGAACTTGGCACTTTTTTAAATGTGAGAGGAATGTCATTTCATTATAACATATAAAATATACAGGACTTGGATCCGGTTTTTGTTAAGTCCAACAAACGACATCTAAAGACTCAGAAACTGTTGAAAACACATGTTTGTCAAAAGGTAGACTTGGTCTGTGTTGCAAGTTCCTGATTCAAAATAATTACAATTTCGAAGTAAATTAAAAACATGAAAAATGATTATGTTATTTGAAAAATGATTAAGTTAACGTTATTTATGTTGGACCATCCGTTTGAAAACTATTTTTTTATTTCTGAATATCAGTAAAATACTACCTTACTATTGTTTACTCAAAGGCTAAAATTTTTGTGATTTCAGAAAAATGTCTGTGTATCTCGCACTCCATTTGGGGTTCTGTGTATCGAGAAATTCTTTTCTGAACTGTTTGAACAAGACCTATCTGTAGCTAAAGGTGAGCCACTCATCATTTCAATTACAATCTGAGAAAAGTATGCAGTTACTATTAATATTGTCTGCAATATTATTAATACACAACAGGAACATCAAAGGTGCCAGCACACTTCCCTGTGGCACACATACAGTTACTTCTACATCTATCCATCCAAGATAACACGTTGCATCCTCCCTACGAAAATATTTTCAACGTAGTCACAAATTTTGCTTGCTATCCCATACAACTGAACTTTTGATAATAAGCAGAGAATCAAGCACTTTTCGGAAATCGAGGAATACTGCATTAGTTGACTGCCTTGATCCACCTTCATTAATATGTCACATGAGAAAAGTACGAATTGGATATCACATGATGTATGTTTCCAAAATTCATGCTGGCTCGAAAGGAGGAGGTCATCCTGTCTGAGGAATCTCATTATCATTGAGCTCGGAATATTTTCTAACATTCTACAGTAAATCAGGGTCAAGGAAGTTGGATAACAGTTTTATGGATCATTTCTACCATCCTACTTTTAGATGAGAGTGATCTGTCCTTTCTCCCTATTCTGGGCACGGATTTTTGTTCAAGTGCTCTCTGATAACTTATATTTAAAAGAGAAACTACATCAGTCACAAAATCGGTCTTTAATCGCATAAGGCGTCCATTGGCCCCTGAAGCTTTGTTCAATTTTAACGATTTCAACTGTTTCCACAAATAGTTATCTCACTCATCTTTTCAGTGGTACAACAATTAAAGAGGGTTTACCTTTTTAAAGGAACGTTTGAAAACTGAGTTAACCACTTTTTCATTTGCTTTGCTAGCCTCAATTTTAGTTCCTTTCTCATCCTCAAGTGACTGGACACTAACTTTGGCGCCATTAACAGCCTATACATAAGACCTGAAGTTACTTGGGTGTTGTGGAAGTTGGTTCAACAGTGTTCTACAATGGTAGACATTGAAGGCCTCACACATTGTTCTCTTGACAGGAAAGACCTTTCATGCAGCATTTCTATATCAATAACCCTATGGTTTGTTTTACACCTATTATACATTAGTCTCTGTTTCTTTAGAAGTTTCTTCACAGTGACCCTATACTATCGATGGTCCTCCCATCATCAACTGTTCTACTGGGTACATATCTATCACGTGAATGGTATACCATTCTTTTAAAATTCCTCGATATGCTCCTGTCCTGTGCTAAAAATTTCAAAGTGCTACTACTACTCTTATCTTTCTGCTTTTTCAATTGCCCATTGTACTTTGGTGATCACTGTTGCTACAACTGCCTCATGGTCACAGGCACCAGTTTCAATGTGGATGTTCTCAAAGAGGTCAGGTATATTTGTTGTCTTTAGCTCTAATGTATTTCCATCATGAGTGAGTTTCTGAACTGTCTGTTCTAGGTAAATTTTAGAAAAGACATCTAGTAATGTTTCACAGAATGGGTTGTCACGCTCATCATTAACAAAACAATTTGTTGTATGATGACTGAAGTGTTATCAATGATTACAGTATGACTGGGGAACTTACAAACAAGCAAATGGAGGTGTTCTTTAAAGTTTTCACTTGTATCAGGAGATGCCGCTAATGACTAATACAAGGATCCAGTTACATTTGATGCCCATCCCTGGTACTGAGTCTTACCCAAACAATCTCGCATGCATGTACTATTTCTGTTACAGTGGATATGAATTTCTTGTCTGCTGCAACAAATACACCACCTTTGTTTATCCTGTTATGTCAATAAACGATTCAATTTTCCCCAAAAGTCTAACTGCTGTCAACTTCTGGTTTCAACCAGCTTTCTGTACATAGTATTATGTGAGATTCTCTGCTTTTTAGTAGCACTTCAAATCCTGGCACATTTTTGCGAATGTTTCGGCAGTTAACAAGTAGCGTTTTAGTACTCTCACCTGAGGGTTTTTTTCTTTAATCTCACACTAATACTTCCGCATCTCCTAAATCTATCATTATCCGGACAGGATAGAAAGCCAAACAATCAAAAAAGAAAACGTGTGTGCACACCACCTGGGTAGCAGCCTCTGAGGTGCAGTGCACACCTGATTCATTTAGGAAGACCTCAGAGTTTTCAACCCTATGGCACAAGTTTAGGAAGTCACAACCTCGCTTTTCACAGAGCCTTTGCAGCCTCTGGTTCAAGCCTTCCACTCGGCTAACAATCAGAAGACCACAACAACTTCTGCGGACAATACTACAGATTGGGAGCTTCGTTGAAACTTTGTAAGCAAGGCTTGTTTTCTCAACTTTCTCTGCCAGTCCCTAATCCAAGTGTGACCTCAACAGTTTAATAAGACTCTCAGGCATACTCACCGAGTGCACATGGTGTTGCTTCTCATCATTTGCTGTTGTTTGCCTAAGAGGTACCATTATTTGCCATACATTTGAACTTCCAGCTATTAATAGATCCCTAAACTTTTGTGTTGTCCTCCTCTTTACACAGGGCATGGTAAATTTCCATACAGGTGAAAAGAGTCTCACTTGCTCAACTTTGGTTTCAGTAGAAGACAGAACTTCAAACTTAATGGTTAGGGGGCTGGCTGCAACCAGCTGAGTTCTCCCTGCTCCGTGTTCTCCTGTCCAAAACGCCTAGACCTACGACTGGCATGCCACTAACCTAGAGTGCTTTGATTTGTCGTTACAAGTCATAGTACGTAACATTTCATCTATTTCTTCTGTAATTTTGCTGTTCTTACTTCTGCGTGAGTTCTGATATCTGAAAGTAACTCTAAGGTAAGAAACATTATATTTCACTTGAAATAGTCTTAGGATATCTGTAACACAAAATGTATTACTGTAATTTGCTATGGAAAAATTCAGTTGAAGTAAGCAAAGTGCGTGTCAACATTTACAATGTCTTGTGGTTAGTTTGTGCCAGCAGTGTTGAACAGCAAAATTACCCCATCAGTTATTTCTGAGAACTGGTTATCAGTAATACTATAGCACTAGCTCTGTGTGTGTGTTTTTGTGTATGTCTGTGTGTACGTGTTTTATCTTTGTTTTGTTAGTCCTGAAACTTGTTTTTCAGATTTTGCACTAAAACATGCCAAGCAATCATTATTCAAAACCTGGAAGTCGTCATTTTACAGTCTATTCTTTGGAGGTGCTGGATTAATCTTCGACTGCATTTAAGAGTGGGCACATGTCAGTTAGGACTGCAGAAAGGCATTTTTCCATATTTGGGTGAACAATAATTAGTAAGTTAACGGAACATCATTGTCTGAATTTGTGTAAACCAGCTGTCTTTACCGATACAGAAGAAAATGTGTTTGCAAATTGTGCTGCCACCATGAGTGAACCTGGACTTTCTGTAGATAAGTAAGATAGACACTGTGTCATTGTCACATACAGGGTGTTTCAAAAATGACCGGTATATTTGAAACGGCAATACAAACTAAACGAGCAGCGATAGAAATACACCGTTTGTTGCAATATGCTTGGGACAACAGTACATTTTCAGGCAGACAAACTTTCGAAATTACAGTAGTTACAATTGTCAACAACAGATGGCGCTGCGGTCTGGGAAACTATAGTACGATATTTTCGACATATCCACAATGCGTAGCAATAATATGGCGTAGTCTCTGAATGAAATTACCCGAAACCTTTGACAACGTGTCTGGCGGAATGGCTTCACATGCAGATGAGATGTACTGCTTCAGCTGTTCAATTGTTTCTGGATTCTGGCGGTACACCTGGTCTTTCAAGTGTCCCCACAGAAAGAAGTCACAGGGGTTCATGTCTGGCGAATAGGGAAGCCAATCCACGCCGCCTCCTGTATGTTTCGGATAGCCCAAAGCAATCACACGATCATCGAAATATTCATTCAGGAAATTAAAGACGTCGGCCGTGCGATGTGGCCGGGCACCATCTTGCATAAACCACGAGGTGTTCGCAGTGTCGTCTAAGGCAGTTTGTACCGCCACAAATTCACGAAGAATGTCCAGATAGCGTGATGCAGTAATCGTTTCGGATCTGAAAAATGGGCTAATGATTCCTTTGGAAGAAATGGCGGCCCAGACCAGTACTTTTTGAGGATGCAGGGACGATGGGACCGCAACATGGGGCTTTTCGGTTCCCCATATGCGCCAGTTCTGTTTATTGATGAAGCCGTCCAGGTAAAAATAAGCTTCGTCAGTAAACCAAATGCTGCCCACATGCATATCGCCGTCATCAATCCTGTGCACTATATCGTTAGCGAATGTCTCTCGTGCAGCAATGGTAGCGGCGCTGAGGGGTTGCCGCGTTTGAATTTTGTATGGATAGAGGTGTAAACTCTGGCGCATGAGACGATGCGTGGACGTTGGCGTCATTTGGACCACAGCTGCAACACGGCGAACGGAAACCCGAGGCCGCTGTTGGATCACCTGCTGCACTAGCTGCGCGTTGCCCTCTGTGGTTGCCGTACGCAGTCGCCCTACCTTTCCAGCACGTTCATTCGTCACGTTCCTAGTCCGTTGAAATTTTGCAAACAGATCCTTTATGGTATCGCTTTTCGGTCCTTTGGTTACATTAAACCTCCGTTGAAAACTTTGTCTTGTTGCAACAACACTGTGTTCTAGATGGTGGAATTCCAACACCAGAAAAATCCTCTGGTCTAAGGAATAAACCATGTTGTCCACAGCACACTTGCACGTTGTGAATAGCACACGCTTACAGCAGAAAGACGACGTACAGAATGGCGCACCCACAGACTGCGTTGTCGTCTATATCTTTCACATCACTTGCAGCGCCATCTGTTGTTGAAAATTGTAACTACTGTAATTTCGAAAGTTTGTCCGCCTGAAAATGTACTGTTGTCCCAAGCATATTGCAACAAACGGTGTATTTCTATCGCTGCTCGTTTAGCTTTTATTGCCGTTTCAAATATACCGGTCATTTTTGAAACACCCTGTAGCTCCAAAGAACTAGATGAGTGGTAAAATAATTTATAAATAACATACCAGGAAGTGAATGGGTCAATAGGTTCTTGAAGAAGACCCCATAATTAACAATGTATTTTGCTACTAGCACCAAGATAGCGAAGGCATCAATTACAAATGAAACACTTAAATATTTCACAGGCAATCAAATGAGGCTTAGAAGAATATACCACCTGAAACATTTGGAGCTACAATGAGGCAAATCTCAATGATGAGCCAGGCTCAGAAAGAATCATAACTAACGAGGTGCCACATCTCCTGAAAAAAACCTGCTGTACTTTTAAGGCAAGCGTATCTGTCACAGTGCATGGCTCAGATTCTGGTGTAATGTACCGATTGCAACATTTACTGTCAACCTGGCAGGAAGGTGGCTCAAAGAACTGTAGATGCAATAGCTTCAAGACTGAGTGGTTTACTACTGAAATATTCACTCACTAGTTGCAAAGTTTGATGCCTCAAGTATCTAAATTTAAAAAATCTCGAAAGCAAAAAAGTCCTCACTGGCGACAATTTTTTCTTCTCATATTTCAGATTTTGCGAAGAAATTGTGCTTAGAAAATTATTTTTATTTTGCACATTTATCTCCAAACAGCGACAACCTAACATAGCCTTTGGGCGAGGCATTCTTTTGACCTCTGAAAATTGTTTTTGGGACACATTTTAGGACGCTACAGAGCCAGTGAAGCTGGAACAAAAGGTGCAGTTTTGGAAAATCGGCACTGTCCCAAACTCCTGAAAGAGTTATGAATGAAATATCTGTTAATACAACAGAAAACTTGAAATTGGTATTTCACAAATGTAGCATCCTGCCATGTGAGATCCGTTAGTTTTTAACAGAGGAAAAACAGCAGCATCACTAAATCTGGGAACACATAAAAGAAGGGAAAATATTGGTGTACTAGCAGAGAAAAATGTTCCTCATGAAACCAGCCACACATAAACTGCAACAGCGCTAAGTTACATCTCCATTTATGTTCAAAAAGGGAGTGTACTGAAGAAAAAACATTTGGTAATAAAGGCAAGAATATCCTGCTGTTGTACCACATCCAGAATCTTAATCAGAAAACTAGTCAACAATTGCTTCAGAGTTGTATGAAGATGGAATTTCTGGTAGTTTTATACCTCTGAAGAAAATATATGAGAATCTCATAACCTTCACATATCAAAATGAGCTGTTCCCAGGAAAATCGTTAAATTTAATAAAGATGTGGTGGTTTCTTCCATGCAGATATAAAAGAAGACGTGGAAATAATGAAAACTGCTGATATTTTAAGTTGGAGTTAAGAAGATGGTTTGGAGCAAATTAAACCACCAAAACAGCTCAGAGTTGATGCTGTTTAAGTGTGAGTGAATTAAACATAATTTGGAAATAAACTGAAATGTGGCAGGACATTTTAAGAAAGACTGTTCAGTATAACACTGGTGTAAATGGAGACAGTCCAAAGACACCAATTACAACAGCACGGCTCTGGTGGCCCAGTGTGGGCTAGGATTCTCTCCTGAGGAAGGACGGAATGCAGCTGAAGAAGGACTGATGATGGTTACAATGACTCCTTTATTGAAGTTTGTTTACCATCATTAATGGGCGGCGCAGTGAATATTGCAGGTTTCCACAGTGCAATGGTCTTCAGTCCTGACTGTGCCTCTTCTGCTTAGGTTACTACTGCGTCACCATGTTTCCGGTGATGATATGGCCAGACGCCATTCCTGAGAGGATGTCAGGCTGCATCTTGCTCCAGGGCTTGGAGAGTAGTGGCCTTCTGCTGGTACCCCAGTGAAGGTAGAGATGGCTCGATCCTCTCATCATACCCTCAGGAGGATGGCTAAGTTTGGAGCTGCCCCTAGTACCCAGAAGCATAGGCGACAGGCATCGACTCATGTCCCGGCTGAGGCAGAAGTGTCTGAGTCATCAGCACAGCAAAGGGTAGCACAGGACCAACGCCACATTATGATGATCACGAGCAGCTTCACGCGTCCTTACATACTGTTTTCCCATGCTGATGTAACAGTAATGTCGGCGTTAGTGAGTGTACAGGAAGTTCTGGGGAGTGGCTGGGTACCTAGTTGTCATAATCGGGCTGCAGTACCCCTGAAGGCTCATAGCACGTCTAGGCTGTTTCCCCACGCTGATGTAGCAGTAATGTCGGCGTTAGTGGGAGTACATTAAGTTCTGGGCTGTGGCTGGGTACCTAGTTGTCATAATCGGGCTGCAGTACGTCCCTGAAGGCTCATAGCAAGTCTAGGCTGTCAACATAGAGGTAGTTGCAAAGCAACTGAATACGAAGTCCACTGGCCAGCTCCAACCGACTTTGGTGGCGGATGGATTCTGTCCTGGCGCTCCTTTGCTAGTTATAAGTCCCATTTAACTTCTTCCCTTTAAATTCTGTCCTTCCATGAAGAAAATTCGCCCTCGAATTTTATTCGAACTTAGTCACTACTTTATTTACACTCCTCTTTTCCACCTTCATTCACATATCATTTTGTCCTTTGCACAATTTACATTATCTGTCTGACCTCACTAGTAGGGGAAGAGTGGGAACAGTGAGACAGTGGGAACAGTGACATATTAGTTTTATCTCTGGAATTTTGGTTTCAGTTGTTGGTAGCTACTGTGAATGTGGTAACCATTGTTATTTAGTCTAAGGATTTCCATGTTTCGTACTTGACATTCTTGTTGTGATTTCGTTGTTGGTATATTCGTGCTCAGAGGTAAGAAAAGTATCTTTTTACTAAATTTACGTAGCTGGTTACTGAGTAGACCATTTGTATTTTCAAATTATTTTATTAGTCACTCAAAACTATGGTTTTTCTAAGACATATAAATTCCCTTCATTGAACTGTTGCTTTAAGCTGAATGTGTTTGGAGCCATTCTGAAAAAAGTTTGCAACTGGGAATTGTGAGACATGAATAATGAGGGTACAGTGAGACATGTCTCACTGTTCCCAGTGCTTGTTCATAGTGTCTCACAATGCATGCTTGCTGTATAAAACAGTGATTTCTGTAGATTTTAGTGTGCAAACTTTTCTTTTGGGTTATAAAATGCCCAGGAGATAGAAGACTGATAAGGAAATAGGAAGGTTTTCAGAATCTTCAATGATGGAAGCTGTCATGCTGGTGATCGAAAGTAAAATGAGCATCAGGAGTGCATCTAAGCTGAAAGGCTTATCCTTTCAAACAGTTAGTCGATATGATAAGAAATATCATGAGGATAACACTTCAAACATGTGTCCCAACTATTCACTGAACAGCATTTTTCCACCAGAATTGGAGCTTAGTTTATGTGAATATCTAGTTGTGTGATCTAAAATGTTTTATGGACTTACTATGAACGACTGCCATACCTTAGCTTATGAATTAGGTATTAAAAATAACAATGTTTTACCCAAAAACAGGACTGAAAGTGAGAAAGCATCTATCGACTGGATGAAAGGTTTTCGACAGAGAGTCCCTCAACTTTCTCTTCGAACCCTGGAAGGATGCAGCTTATCTAGAGCTGCAGGCTTTAATAAATTTAATGTGTCGAATTTCTTTGATAAACTGGAAGAAGTAATCAAAAGTCATACAGATTTTACTGATGGATCATGTATTTTCAATATTGATGAAACTGGAACAACTACAGTGAAGAAGTCACAGAAGATTTTGGCCTTAAAGGGTTATGAAACAAGTTAACAAGGCAATCAGTGCAGAATGTGGAACACTGGTTAAGACATGTTGTATTATAAATGCTCTCGGTAACAGCCTACACCCTGTCATGATATTTCCACATGTGAATTTTAAAGAGTATATTATATGAAGAGCACTTGCTGGCACATTAGGTCTTGCCGTTAAAGGAGGGTGGATGAACTCACAATGTTTTGTGGAGGTCATTCATTACTTCATCAAGTTCTCTGCCAACTCAAAAGCAAATCCATCTTTGTTACTGATGGATAATCATGAGAGCCACCTCTCAACAGAGGCAATAGATCTCTGCAAAGAGAATGGGATAACTATTCTGACAATTCCACCGCATTGCACCAATAAACTGCAGCCTCTTGATGTCAGTGTCATGAAATCTTTCCATACATTTTATGATGCTGCTGTTGATATATGGATGATGTCTCACCCAGGTGACACATTTTCAGTTTACAATGTTGTTCACTGTGTGGGGGCAGCATATCCCCGACGAACGACTCCTGTCAATATCATTGTCAGATTTAAGAAGACAGGAATATTTCCCTTAGTTCGTCATGTGTTCAATAAGGAAGATTTTCTTCCATCCTCTGTTACTGACAGACCTCTAAATGAAAACCTGGAAACACAAATATCACCAGAAAAAGACCTTAAACCTGAAACTGATGTGGGACACCCATCACATGATGAAAGTGAAGCACAGTCTATAGTATCCAGTTCTTCACAATCACATGGAAAATCTGCACAAATGTCTTATCTCTCTCCAGAAGACGTACGAGGTTTCCCAAAGGCAAAACCAAGTAAAAAGTTGAAGTCGCCAATGGCCTAAAGGAACAACAATGATTGCGACAGACTCAACAGAAAGGAATGAACTACAAATGAAAAGGAAACGAAAAGACATTAAGGGACCTAAAGCAAAGCGAGCTTTATTCCTAGTTGATGAAACTGATGCTGACGAAAGTGAATTAATTTTGCAAGATTCTTCAGATGATGAGACCTTTGATCAGACACAACTGATTCCAGAACCGGAAATGGTTAACTTCGAAAACTTACAGCACTCACTCAAAGTGGGTAACTTTGCTTTAGTAGAGTTTGAGGCAAAAAACAAAATAGGAAAAATTTTTTCAACTGTAGGAGAGTCATCCAAATGTGAAGTTACATTTCGTAGGAAAAGTCTGAAACTAGAGAAACAATTTTGTGATGCCTGTAGTTCCAGATGTTTCGTTCATTGACACAAAATGTATAAAAATGTTAATGCCTAACCCTACTACAACACATAGCAAGACAAAAAGACAACAATCTGCTGTTTCATTTGAGATCAACTTTGCTTCTTATGATGTTCATTAGAATTTGAGGCACTGCCTCAATGTACCCACAATTAAAAATTCATGGGTATAGTGAGACACTTTCATGATTATTTTGTAAAGGGAAAGACAATATATTAAAATATTATTGTACCACTTTGAACATACTTAAGCATGGTATACATGGTTACCATAAGATATTAAACCAATAAAAATTTTTTTAAATATGTAATTTGGATTTCAATTTTTGCATCTCACTGTTCCCACTCTTCCCCTACTTATCTCTAAACAGAGGTTTTTGTTCATGGTGCACTCCATCCTTCATACCCTTGCTCCTGGTTCGTGCCGTTGTGACTAGTTTGAAGCAGTAGTTGAGTATGTTGAAGGTTGGTGGAGATGGGCTACATCCCACTTGAATTGGTAGTATAGGATTCCTACTATTGCAAAAAATATACAAGCTGCTGAGATTGAGGAGCCTATAAGTACTAGTTGCTGTTGACTTTCATTGTCATACTTTTCTATGTGCTCTAAAAGGTGTTCCATTGACATGTGGCCATGCTGTGGGCTAACATTTGAGCAGGGTCGGATCTAACGTGTGATTTAGGAAAATTAGATTTTCTGAGGGAAAAATTTCAAGGTGAAGATGAGGTACATATGTCAATGTGTGCGATATGTTCAGGGTGGTGCTTCTTGTCCCAGTGGCAGGTAACTGGAAGGTCGGTCCAGCTATTTCTCATTGACTGCCATTGATTAATAAACTCTGATATAATAGCTCTATTTGCTGTGTGCCAATTTGTCTACACTGCTTGTAACAAGTCAGATAACGACTGTAATAGTGGGGCAAGGGCGCTGCAAGGACAGTTTGTTAGTGCAGGCTGCATACCTTCAGGGGGGAAACTTGACTGATTTGTGACCTTATATTATTCTTCTACTAAGTGGCTTTTCATGTAACCTCTCCCTTCCTCCTTCCCATCCTCTAAACTTATTGTTATGATAACTGATATATGATACCCTGAGGGTTGACTTATGACCTACTAGGGATAATCTGTCCGTCGGAGAAAAATCGCACAGCCTGTGGTGGAGAAAAAGGATCTCAAGAGGCGAAATTCAATTACATAGAAGAGAGAATAATAATGTATGGTTTACTTATAGAATTTACTTTGCAGGGGTTGGATCTCTCTTGTATTAGGCAGCAACCACTGGATCGCGCTAATCCTCCAAACAAAAGCATCAGGTCCTGGTGTCCTTTTGATACCAGACTCACTTCCTGCCTCTCTCTCTCTCTCTCTCTCTCTCTCTCTCTCTCTGTTTCAATTCACCGGACACATGTAGTGCCTGTTATGTGCTGCACTAACTCCTCCTTTGCCCTGAATAAAGCACCAGATGCTAGGGACGCCACCAGCCATTCCGAAAATGTTGGACTATGAGTGTCCCGGAAATAGGCACCCCACTCTATCAAATTGATTAACTAATTAATTAAATTGATACCCTCTGTGAAGGGCAGTTTTTCCTTGCATCCTGTTGGTGGATACAGAACTTGTATATGTGGTGGAAACTATGAAATTCGAAAATGCAACCCCCCAGTTTCCAAACTATACTTGTCCCCCTTGCAGATTTTCCACTACCTCCTACTGGTGGATGCTGACACAGTATATTGTTTGGCAGGACGTCCATTAAATTGGAGTGGCTGAGAATTTAAAATTTTACCACAGCTGTGGCATGGGATGAGTTGGACAGATGCAAGCTCGTAGTACCACTATTGTAAACAATAAATTGACCAATCACGAATTTGACATCTCATTGGAAGATGTGCTGTATAAAATGATAGTTGGAATTTCAGACTTCAGCGGGAATTTACGCCATCGCAGTTGTGAAATTCCCAACCGCTACAAGTCTGATAAGTGTTTTTTAAAGCACTATAGAATTCCAAAGTTGGTTCTCTCTAAAGAAGAAACATGAGGAGGAGGAGGAGAGGGGGAAGGAAGGTTCTACTGAGTGATAGGATACTAACAAAAACAGATACCACTGAAAAATAGAGGCCACCAGGCTGTAGTGAAAAGTGAGTCACTAAACACACACACTTAAAACGCTACCCATTCCATAATAGCTGTCAGAGTAAAATGTCAGTGATAACAGAAACTTCTATAGGCTAGCACCACGAATTGGCTATGCAGACATCCACAAGCCGGTCCTAAAAGACACTCAGCAGTCGAAGAGACTATTACCAAGCAGTCAACCAGTCAACTTACATGGGCAGGATAATCATCTGTGCAAACAGTCGTCATATTTAACCTTCTCAAATTTCCGCATAAAAATCGGAGAATACTAGCAACACGCGTGATCGTGACGGCCGCCCAACGCATACTGAGTATCAGTTCGTTATTCACCCGCCCAGAAAGCGCCATGAGCACGGACGCAATCTAGAGTTTTTGTGGCCGCACGAACTCCAAGCCACACTACAACCGCAAGGGGTCACCGATCGCAGACCTGAAGTCTCGATAATCCTCAGAACAAAGCATCAGCCAGTGGCTACCTCCGCTGCACGCCCGGTGAAAAAAGCCACATATTTATCAATGTAACAGCAACAAAATATTACGATTCCGCCAGTCTGACAAACAGCAAAGTGCCGCAAATGCCTCCTCATGACGAATCTCGCGTTGAAATATCGATATCTATACCCTCCTTACGACTGCACTTAATTTTCTGCGTAAAATCTCGCATACTCCTTACAGCTATTAGTACGTTGAAATTCGCAATGTTCAACATGAAATCTTTATATCCTTTATGACCGATCACAGTCATTTTCAATGTACATGCCAGAACACTGACCACAATAACGTCACGTTCCAACAGCATAACATCCCTGACAAGTAGCGTGATTATCATTTATAAGTGTATTGCGTCCAAAGAATTATGGTATGTCTGCACTCTTTCACGTAACTCGTGAATTGTAAATTGTTGCTCTTTTGTTTATTTATTTTTATTATTATTATTAGCGTACCAACGCATATATGAAAAGAGTTACGTGAAATACTTTTTGCGTTGCTGTGCTTTGAATTTCTTTATCATCATTACCTTTTAGCAAAATAAAATATATATATATATATATATATATATATATATATATATATATATATATATATATATATATTGAAGTCTTATTGTTCTGTATCTGGCCTATAATTAAAGGAACGTTTTTTGTAACTGTAACTCATGCTAAGAATCAATATATCTTCCCTACTTCATAGTTATTGAAAATTGAAAGTACTTTGTTATGAACACTGATGTTACAGTTCGTATGATCGTTCAAAAACACAAGTTTGCAGTGGATTTTATTTCTCGGTAAAATACTATTTCATACCATGACTAGCCCAAGAACATGAGACTCTCATTAAAAAAAATACGTTGTCACTATAAAGTTTGCCAGACCAGAACGGAGCACAGCAAGATTCCTATCAGATTCTGAAGGTACATTAACTTATTTGTACTTGGTACTATATCCTATCAGCAGCCCGCGTCAACCTGCAACACATCATAAAATCTGCTGATCTGCACTGCCAGTCTGGGAGCTAAAAGAAATAATATTATTTTACTATTATTTTACCGCTTCCTTGCGGTATGCTCGACTATATTGTAAGTCGTTTAAATACGCCGCGGCAGCGGCTCTTCGTTCTCCACGCAGCTCAGCACCACAGATAATATTTATATAACTGAAAAATGTCTCAACAGGATGGGATAATAGGCAAGCAAGCTTTAACAATTAATAATACAAGTTTTCATTTAAACAACTCTATTAAAACATTTAAATATCTCATTGATTACAGACCTTTGTGAATTCACACGTAATGGCGTACATTGCTTAGTCTCGACAAAAGAATGCTACATTAGCGTTCTCTACGACAACACAGGAGATCTTACTCGTACAACTTCCAAATTAAGAAGACAAAGACATTCATATTCATCACGTATTATATACTAGTTCCTTTTTTAATCTCTGTTTAACATTTATCTTCTGTGTCGGTTTTATTACTCGCCGACGCAGACGTTCTCAAAAATAAATAATAAAAAAATACATAATTTTATACAATGACACAATATGATACACCTAATTTTCTAATTACTACATAATATGTTGTTTTTGTTTCTTACTAGACGTTACAATGCCCCCTGGCAGCAATTGACTAACGTTGAAAATGTTCGGCAATATGCTGCCACTAACGTCTGTTTGGTTATTGTCTGTTACCTTGGTTGGAACATTCACTTTACACTTCTTAGTTCTTTTACACTGTAGGTTTAATTACACTTTTTATACTGTTCTTACACTTTGCGAGGTGACCGTAAACCTAGTCCCAGGGTCATTACATTTATTTGGCTCCCCCATTCGGGCTGCGTGCGATCAGAAAACCTGGGAAAACTGCGCCGGAGCCATGGTCATCTCGCCTGGTTTGTTTTAATACCCAGTTTGATCACAAAAAGTTCAGACTCTATCCAATGTTCACATATAACAAAGGCTATTTGTGAGAGCATGTTAAACTTTTAGTCTCTTAGTTACCAATATACTTTCTACCCCTTTTTCATATTTGTGTTCTGGATTGTAATGAAAGTCACTTATTACACATTTTTACAGTAGTATAATGAATCGTCTCTGCACTTACTCACGACAATTGTTTTAAAATGTTCTAGCATTCGTGCAGGTATACTTCATTAACATGACGAAAACATATTATATCTATACATCACTGAACCAATGAATACTTTGAGTCTGTATTGAGTAACTCAAGAAAAAAAACAAATGTTTGTCACGTCATTTCGTGTCCAATAAACCCTATTCATTAGTACATTAAACACATAGTTGATAGTTCATTTGAATGACAACAATGTTGTACGGAGCTGGCGGCGCGAAGCAATTGTTGAGTAGCGTCGTCTGGAACGCCGCGTGCCGACGGCCGCTGGGTTCGACGACCGGCTCTCAGTAACAGCGACGTCGTGCTGACGTGGCGCCCAAGCAGTTGCGAACCGCGGCGAACCATTCGCCGATGTCGGCGAGTTGCAGTGGTTTACCGCGACCGGCTGGCTGGCGGCACGGCACTCGTCTCTGCTTCTCCGCATGGCTCCCCGTCGTAGCGCATGAAACAAACATTCCACAACGGTGTACTGTCTTTAAGGACACAGATTACTAGCTGTGGAAGAAAATGCAACTTGTTAAAAGCGTTTATTGTTCAGTAAGCCTTCGCTTCACTGGTATGCACAGGATGTTTTGGCGTGATAACAGGTTTCTTGTGGCATTGTGACACTGGTATTCAGGGTTCGTCACACGCACATTGTACTACACATTTTCACTCACTCCCACGGTTGATACACTGCCAGAGCGTCTTTCAACACGCGAAAATGTTTCGTTACACACATACTAAATGTCTCCGTTGAGCGATGTTTGTTTGAATCGACTCCGAACGGATCAATAACTACTGTTTTTATACACTGTCTATTGTTCGTTGAGCACTGCACTAGGACAGTCTATCACTCAACACTAGACTTATCGACGTATATATTGGTGCAGATACAACAGTCATTTTCTGTCCCTACTACACACAATATTCCGTCCTTTCCTCAATTGTTTATGCACACAGTTTATTTTTTAATACCTTTTAACTGTTCTTTGCATAATCACTCTCATCTACATGGCGTCTATTTGTTTTTACCTTATCACAACACAGTTTTCATATTGTTACTAGGCGTATATGGCCCTTTTGTAAATTTTTTAAAGGTGTGTGATTTTTTTTTTACATAGTTTTCCTTTCCTCCTTTCAGTGTAGCTTGCCTGGTTATCACCCATCTAGCAAACAGATTTTACCATGTGCATGACAGCTTGACTTGGGCATATTGCTCAATAAATACTTCATTTAGCACTAGCATTATTTTTAATGATTTTTCCTACATGACTACAGTGTAGGTTCCGCATTGGTTGACTTAATTCGCGTATCGCGTAATGAATATTCAAGGGCGTGTACCAAGTACACAGGCTTCAATTGAAGCATTGCTACATACAAAGCGGAGTTTCCACGGAACGGGCTTGTTTTTAATTAGCTTCTGCTCCAGTGTCGTTCTCAAATCACTACTGGCAGCAAACATCACATCACATAATTGTTGCATATTACAAAGTCAATGTTTGGCTAGTAGAGACTCTCTCTCTCATGGTTCCTTATTCTAATACAATTACAACAGTTACCTTACTATATAAGATTGCATCATTAATTGCACTTACATACTACACATAGAAAATGGTTCAAGAAATTAATCCTTTGTAAAATGGTTCAAGAAATTAATCCTCACTTTACCAACAAGAAGATTGCTCGTTGCTTAATGAGCATATAGTATTTTAATGGCTTTAATTGTTTTTAAACAAAATCTTTCCTGTGTAAGCTATTGTTCACTTTCTGATTCCACTTCCTCCAAGTTTAATTACACACAAATTTCTTCCTTAATACTAACATACTTATACTCTAAAACATAATTAAAATCTTCTTACAACTATTACTCTTTATATGTGATATGTCACTGAATAAATAACTTCACATCTTTACGTGGATACAATCCTTTGATCTTCCCCGTATGGGGATGTGCTAACAAATAGCTACATTCGTGGGGCACGCTTATTACCTCAAAGGGCCCTGAATATAGCAATTGCCACTTACTATTCTGTTTTAAGGTGGCTGAGGATTTAGGGTGGTTACGAATAAGTACTAGGTCTCCTACATTATATTTCTGTTCGTTAGTTACACCTCGATCGTACCTCTTTTTTCTCTTTGGCCACTACTTCTCTCCTCGACCAAGGGATGGAGTAAGTTGCGCGACAGTATGTTTTGTGGGGCATCACCTCTATGTGATAGTGGTACCCTTTTACTATTCCTGGTCGGTCGGTAAATACCATAGTATATTCCGATAGCAGCTGCGTCAACTGTTGCTTTTGTGTATCGCTTAAACCTTCAGATTCCTGCACTTTGGTTTGAAATGCCTCAACATTTGTTTCAAAATTTCGATCCTCTAAATTCGGGTAATAGAGGTCTGCTGCATGTGAAAAATCATCGAGGTGTAGTACCCAAGGGTTCCTACCTTTGATATTGATTCGATTACAACACGGCACAAGTACCTCCTTCGATTTCATCATAGATAACTCAATCCTCCTACCCCTATTAACTATGCTTAATTTCCCCAAGGAGAGGTCGATCAATGCGTCCCTCTCACGGAGAAAATCTACTCCCAGAATGCAGGCCACCTTTAATCCTTTAACAACGAGGAACGAGCTCACTATGGCTTCGCCCTCCTTACTAATCTCCACCTGCACCTGGTACTTAACTAATTGGCTCTGTGCACTAATGGCTCCAGACACCTTACAATTATTAACCGGGAAAGTCGGAATGCTATGTCCTTTTCCCAGTGCTTTAAATAACTCCATACTCATTACACTTACTGAGGCACCTGTGTCGATGATTATATTCACTGCAACATCATTGATTTTCGCTTCGATAATAGCTTGCACATTTTCGTTATTATCCTTCTTACATTCGTGCGGTTCGTTCAGTAGATCTTTATCCATACTGACACCGTCGTTGTATCGCAGCATACGTATCCCAGGTATATTATTATGACTCGTGTTGCTCTCACTCCATCCCTCGGCCATCGATGGAGAGCATATCGAGGCCGATTCTAGTTTGTTGGATTGTTTACTTGTGAGGTACTTGGACGGCTATTGTCCGCGACCTCCACTATATGTACACTCTGATTTGTAGGCCGCCACGGCTGCGCAATAGGCGCGTTTTGCGGTGGTGGTCTATTGTTGTCATACCGGTCATTCCCCTGTCGCTCTGGGCTTCTTCGCTGATTCTGCTGCCAATTTCGATTACTATCACTATAATTGCTCTGCCACTGACCTCGCGCATTTTTCCAGCGGTTGGTCCCTGACATTCCGGATTCGTACCGGTTGTCAAATCGACGCTTTTTGTTATAAGTTGGTTGTCCATACCCGTTCTGGCCTCTACCATTACTACCATTTTGCGAATGTTCTTGCCGCTTGTTACCACCCCCACCATTTCCATGGTTGTGGTTTTGTGCACTACTATTTCTGTCGTGTTTACATCCTGACCCATTATTCCGCGAGTGATCGCACGCTGATTTTGCGTCTTCCTGGATCAAGTCTATTGAATCTAGAACAGACAGGAAGTTTTCCATGTCGCTTTCTGGTACATGTATTAATTTCTCTTTGATATGAATGGGTAAATGTGATTTTAGTAGTCGTATTATGTCTCTTGGTGATATAGGCTCGTCCCAGTAGCGCGTTTTGTTTATATACTTTTCAAAATACCGCCTCAAATTCCCAAGACGGGGTGAGTACGGTTCGGGATTATATACTTCTTTTCTTAGCCGCTCTTGTATACAAGGCGACCAATATTTCGACAGAAATGCCCTTTCGAACTGTTCGTATGTCCTGCAGCTGTCTGCTACTTCTGTAGCCCACAACGCTGCGTCACCTTGAATGTATGACATTACGTATTGAATTTTCTGTGTTTCGTTCCACACACTGGGCAAGATATTTTTAAAGCTTTTTATGAATACTACCGGGTGTACTGATTTCCGTTCAGTAGTAAATGTTTGAAATTGCCTATTTTTGATTAAACTTCCTTCAACTAATATTTTTGAACTACATGGGTTTGCTCCTGGGACATATGCTGTGTGCTCCGAACCGAAGCTACA
The DNA here is from genome assembly GCF_023898315.1 of Schistocerca nitens. Taxonomy (NCBI): domain Eukaryota; kingdom Metazoa; phylum Arthropoda; class Insecta; order Orthoptera; family Acrididae; genus Schistocerca; species Schistocerca nitens. The sequence continues at coordinate 479,590,474 of NC_064614.1, read as the reverse complement.
GCTCTTCGCATTATCGACTACAGATTCCCCATTGTTGTATCGCGTATAAATTTGTGCGTTGCCAAAACCATGGGCTGTTGGCGACATAGGTTCCTGGTCCAAATGCTTTCTGCTTTGTGCTAAACCCTTCTCCAGGTCGGATATCCGTTTGTTCATATTCACTTGCCACTGCGGAATATCCTCACTGAGTATTTGTTTGATGGTTTGCACGTCGTTCTGTACCTGACTATTTACTGCGGTACTGAACGATTCGGAATCTCTATTTGCTATGGCTACTTGTACTTTAGAATTAATATTTTTGTCAATCTTACTCTCCTTCACTTCTAGCCATGAGTTGAATTCGGTTTCGATTTTAGTTGCTTGTTCGTTCCACTTCTGCTCTACAAGCTGTGTGGAATCTATTTCTAGCTTTTCTACTCGGTTGGCTAATACACCTATTTCATCTACCATGTTAGTGTTTGCTACTTGCAGGTTGTTGACCTGTTCCGTCAACTCCTGCACGGCCTTAGGTATCGACTCATAACTCTGTTTCATACAGGCAATGTCCTTTTTCATAATTTCTAAAGATTGCACAAGTTGCTGGTCCCGCTCAGCTTGCTGGGCAAGTAAATTTTCTGTTAATTGGCGATCTCGCTCAGCTTGCTGTGCGAGAAAAATCTCAATTTTCTCGTCCTTTTCAGCTTGTTGTTGCGCAAATTTTGCCTGGTAATCTAACACACGCTCTAAGATAGCCTGAAGTGAATACCCACCAGGCAGATTACCACTCTCTGGTTCCTGCTTTTCTGGTGGTGGTACAATTTCTTCATCTACATCTCCTTGAGCACTAGTGGGCGGTGGCACCACTTCCTGTGCCCCTGCCCCCACATTCTCACATGTTATATCCTCAAAGAGAGTACTTGTACTGCTTAAGGTACCCGGTTCTACATTTCCTGCACTAACTAATTGTTGTTCCTCAGTATCCATATTGCTCGGACGCTGACTACGCAACTTAACCATATTCCTAAATTGCTTACTAAAACACAAAATCTGACAGTTAATTTAGCTACCCTACACTGCACACTAAAAATTACTATCTACCATCAACTTTGTCCTGTCACAAACACTAACATCAAACTACGCACAATATGCACACCACTAGCGAAATGAGATCACTTCACTGGAGCTCAACTTCTACAAACAGGACAACTACACTGTAGTCTTACCTTTAGTTTATCTGATCTCGGGGTTCGGCTGCCCCCGGATTACGTAGTCGTTACAGTTTCTCAGTACTATCAGGATCGTCTTCTCAGACTCGCTTGCAGTAGTACGTTTTGTCATGAAAGAGTGTTTGCACATTCATTAATACATGGCATTGATCATGATATACATACATACATTTATCACTAAATACATATATATATATACATACATAACAATAGACACTGAAAGAAAAATACATAAAATTTTATGTTTGTGGCCACTGCAAATTCGGGCCCCACGTTGGGCGCCAGTTTCACGTAACTCGTGAATTGTAAATTGTTGCTCTTTTGTTTATTTATTTTTATTATTATTATTATTATTAGCGTACCAACGCATATATGAAAAGAGTTACGTGAAATACTTATTGCGTTGCTGTGCTTTGAATTTCTTTATCATCATTACCTTTTAGCAAAATAAAATATATATATATATATATATATATATATATATATATATATATATATATATATATATATATATATATATATATATATATTGAAGTCTTATTGTTCTGTATCTGGCCTATAATTAAAGGAACGTTTTTTGTAACTGTAACTCATGCTAAGAATCAATATATCTTCCCTACTTCATAGTTATTGAAAATTGAAATTACTTTGTTATGAACACTGATGTTACAGTTCGTATGATCGTTCAAAAATACAAGTTTGCAGTGGATTTTATTTCTCGGTAAAATACTATTTCATACCACGACTAGCCCAAGAACATGAGACTCTCATTAAAAAAAAATACGTTGTCACTATAAAGTTTGCCAGACCAGAACGGAGCACAGCAAGATTCCTATCAGATTCTGAAGGTACATTAACTTATTTGTACTTGGTACTATATCCTATCAGCAGCCCGCGTCAACCTGCAACACATAATAAAATCTGCTGATCTGCACTGCCAGTCTGGGAGCTAAAAGAAATAATATTATTTTACTATTATTTTACCGCTTCCTTGCGGTATGCTCGACTATATTGTAAGTCGTTTAAATACGCCGCGGCAGCGGCTCTTCGTTCTCCACGCAGCTCAGCACCACAGATAATATTTATATAACTGAAAAATGTCTCAACAGGATGGGATAATAGGCAAGCAAGCTTTAACAATTAATAATACAAGTTTTCATTTAAACAACTCTATTAAAACATTTAAATATCTCATTGATTACAGACCTTTGTGAATTCACACGTAATGGCGTACATTGCTTAGTCTCGACAAAAGAATGCTACATTGGCGTTCTCTACGACAACACAGGAGATCTTACTCGCACAACTTCCAAATTAAGAAGACAAAGACATTCATATTCATCACGTATTATATACTAGTTCCTTTTTTAATCTCTGTTTAACATTTATCTTCTGTGTCGGTTTTATTACTCGCCGACGCAGACGTTCTCAAAAATAAATAATAAAAAAAATACATAATTTTATACAATGACACAATATGATACACCTAATTTTCTAAATACTACATAATATGTTGTTTTTGTTTCTTACTAGACGTTACAACTCACACCAACTGGGTGTCGTTTTGCACAGCCTACCATAGCTTCTCAGTAGCAAAACCCTCCCACCACATTTTTGTCGAGGAATAAAGGGCGTAATTAAAATTAAAGAGCCTTAGGGTCTTTTATTTATGTTAGGAACATTCTTGCATGATGTCTGGCTTTTGGCAGAGAAGGGAGAACTGATATCGCAGCCAATTCTCTCGAAATCCCATCACGATCCAAATGCCCTGTACCATAGTTAGAAGTCTGTCTAGTCCTCCATGTGTCACTGACTATATAGAGAGCTATCACAATGAGAGAAATAGCACACTTACTTTCACGAGGAGATTCACAATCATGCAGAGTACAAGTGGACTACACACTGCAATTCAAAAGCGTAACTCCTACAATTCACCGTTACAGTGTATAAATACCCCCTGTACATGTCCTAATCTCCTTTATCGCATGTGTGTAACTACCAGACTAGAAATATGACAGTGTAATGGTGTCAGAGTCTTCGTTGACAGCACAGTCTCTCTCTCTCTCTCTCTCTCTCTCTCTCTCTCTCTCTCCTCGTTATTTTTGTATCATCCAACAAAGTAAAACTACGAACTAGAAAAACTTCGCTAATGTCATCTAATAGAGGGCTCAATCAGATTTTACCGTGCCTCTTTCTTCCAATATATCAGAAACAAATACCGTCTGGCCTTTGACATCGATCATATGTAATGAACCCATTAAATACGCATGTATTGGTTCACTGTAAAAGGTGGCCAGTGATCGAAGTCATTTCCATGGACCACTGTAAAGTTTTGTCACCTGCACTGGCCGAAGACCATATCCCAAAGGCTATCAGTCACAATAGATAGTTCTTAAGTTGCTGATTCATAGGCAGTTAGATACATTTTTTATTTTTTTATTTTTTTGGCTGCAGCATGTATTTTTCTCTGCAGTGTATGACTACGGTTGTGTACATATCCATACATTTTCTTTTTCAACAATGACTTTGTGGTCTGTGGCATGTGTCAGGTACCAACATGACATCAACACGTTTCAGTCCCTTGACCTTCACAGAAAGCTGAATGTCACATGGTGTGAACTAACCTGTTGCCATGACACACAGACTATATGAAATAAAAGCCAGTGGCAGTGTTTCTTATTGACAAAAATGTGGAAGACATCCCAACATATGGAAGCTGGAAGAATTTGCAGCGTTGTGCAGCGTTTATAAATAGCTATCTGAAAGTGATGACCTGTACATTTAATCTCATCTTCCACAGTGAAAGAATACCAGACATCTCAGTGTTCTGTTTTTGAAGAGGCCCAGAGCATTGATTCCTCAAACTGGTAGTGCATATTGCGCCCAAGGATATGACTGCTGGTTCGGTTGGTTGGTTGGTTTGGGGAAGGAGACCAGACAGCGAGGTCATCGGTCTCATAGGATTAGGGAAGGATGGGGAAGGAAGTCGGCCGTGCCCTTTGAAAGGAACCATCCCGGCATTTGCCTGGAGCGATTTAGGGAAATCACACTGCTGGTTCGGTGTCCTAGGTGGTAGTCACCCTGACCCCTAAATCTTTGGACACTGCGTCTTCCATTTTTATGACTTAGAGTGAATAACCACTTGTGGAACAAGGGGGCATTCTTCATCACTAACACCCATGGCGCAGGGACAGTATGCAACATCATCTGCCAATCCCACCGATGGAGGCATTGGATGATTTTCATACACCCAGGCAAGCATGTAAGTATCCTCATCCCTCCACATTTTTTGTCGTATTTCCATCAATTATACATATTTTCCATCAATTTTCGTAACAGCCATCAGCAGAGAGGAGATGCATAAACTACATTCCTTAGCCGAAACACTTTATACCAGGTTATCAAAAAGCCAATATAAATTTGAAAACTTAATAAACCATGGAATAATGGAGATAGAGAGGTAAAAATTGACACACATGCTTGGAATGAAATGGGGTTTTATTAGAACAAAAAAAAACAAAGTTCACAAAATGTCTGACAGATGGCGCTGGACAGCAACTGCTTCCGTGACGGATGAGAGGTATCCCGATAGGAACGTACGATGTTTATGCAGGATGGCGTTCCACCCCATGTTGATAGACGCGTGAAAGATCTCTTGCGTGCGTCGTTTGGTGATGATCGTGTGCTCAGCCGCCACTTTCGTCATGCTTTGCCTCCCAGGTCCCCAAACCTCAATCCGTGCGATTATTGGCTCTGCGGTTACCTGAAGTCGCAAGTGTATCGTGATCGACCGACATCTCTAGGGATGCTGAAAGACAACACCCGACGCCGATGTTTCACCATAACTCCGGACATGCTTTACAGTGCTATTCACAACATTATTCCTCGACTACAGCTATTGTTGAGGAATGATGGTGAACATATTGAGCATTTCCTGTAAAGAACATCATCTTTGCTTTGTCTTACTTTGTTATGCTAATTATTGCTATTCTGATCCGATGAAACGCCATCTGTCGGACATTTTTTGAACTTTTGAATTTTTTTTGGTTCTAATAAAACCCTATATCATTCCAAGCATGTGTGCCAATTTGTACCTCTCTATCTACATTATTCCGTGATTTATTCAGTTTTCAAATTTATACTGACTTTTTGAACACCCGGTATATTCGGGAAGATTTTATTACGCTTTACCATCACCGCCTATGTGGATGGGAGTCTCAAAGTATTCTACATTTATAGGATAAAGTCGAAGATCCAAACTTCTAGCACTCTGCACTCTGTTTCTAAACGAGCTATCCATTTGTTGAACTTATCAGCTAAGGACATCTACAAGATGCTCCGTAAATCACACTTAAGTGATTTACGTAAATGACCATGAACAAAATTCTAAATACCTCTCTCTTCGTACCTCATAACTCTTCCTCTGTCTTTAACCAATCCTTCTTGCAGCATTGTTTCTGATTTAATTTGGAACTGACCAAATGTAGGAGGGTACTATACCCGCTACGATCGATCTGTTGTGAAAGCACAGAATGAGCTGAGTTCCATGTCATCAATACACATTGATATTTTGATTTTACAGAGAGTATAAGATGTGTTCCAAACTTGTTCTGACTGACTCTAGTGATGTAGACCAGTATTCTCAATTCAGTACTGTAACTGCCATTCTGTGAAGACTATTCCATGCCAATGTTACTCCCATCACCTGTCCAATTACATACAATCTCCCTAGATGCTTGCATGTTGAGGAGTTTAGCAGTATTTATTGGTGTAGAGTAGATAGAGCCTGATACATTTGAGAGTATCTATTTTATTAGCGGATGTGTCACCATCTCTTAAGTGTAACCTAGTACAACCTGAAAAAGTGTATTGGGGTTAGAATAACTTACTGTTTTTTTACATCCAATCCATGTCTAGCAATATCTCTTCATTTGCATCACTGACCACCAAGCATCCTTGCTCAAAAACTGCATTGTCAACATGAAATGTGACTAAAGCTTCCAGAATGAGATTTTCACTCTGCAGTGGAGTGTGCACTGATATGAAACTTCCTGGCAGATTAAAACTGTGTGCCAGACCGAGACTCGAACTCGGGACCTTTGCCTTTCGCGGGCAAGCGCTCATTTAGTTTGATTAAAGCTTGTTTGTTTCGAACTTTACTAAACTTATCTCTAGCACCTGTAATCCTAACTCCTGTTATAGGGAATTCATTGTACTCAGAACTCTGCTTAACTCATCCCTGAACTTTTAAGAAATAATGATGTTCGGCTCGTATACAACGGCATGTTTTGTGTGTAACTTATAGATCTATCTACCTGTGATCCTCAAGTGCAAACCTCTCCTTAACACAGTCACCACAGGACTTCCAATGCATGTGTGATGAATCATGTCCACGAAACCAATGGAAAACCTAGTTTGGCACCCTCCTACAGATGAATAAAGATGTATGTGAAGTACTCCATTCCCTGGCTACATCTTGGACATAAATCAAGTTTTCAGTTTCCTAACTACAGTGATTCTAAGTTAGCAACAGACGTTTGTGATGTACTGCAATCCCAGTGTATACATTATCTTGACAGATGGCGTGTGTGGAAGAGACCACATTCTGCCAAGCAACATGGCAGGTGATTTCACATGTCAAACACTGCTGCTATGCGTTTATCTATTTCCTCATAAGATGTCGTTGTTTCATTCATTTCTGTTGCTGATTATCATTTTATAGGACTGATGCGAGCATAGCATAATTCACAAACCGTAACTGGATGTGAACAATAGGCACTATAAGTAGAGGGTCAAGGGGCTTGCCACTCCACTCTCCATTGTTGCCAAATTTATTCAAGGCTGCGGCGATGACGTCATCCAAGATGGTGGCATGTAGACTTGGCAACATTGCATGACGTCATCCAAGATATCGATTTTGGCGGGTGAATAGTCCAATTGTGCTACGTCCACTAACCTATCCTCAAGAAAAAATGGCGGGAAGTTTGAATTTTGGCGGGAAAATAGTTCAATTGTGCTATGTCCACTAACCTAAGCCTCCAGAAGAAAAAAAATGGCGGGAAGTTTGAATTCTAACAGGATAATGCATGAAAACCTGTACTTGTCTTTTTATTATTATTGATTATCATTTATTAACATTCATTATCATTTATCATTATTTATTATCATTTAATATTATTTATTATTATTGACCTGCCTCCACTAGAAAATTCCCTACAAATTCAAATTCCTACATGATAATGGCCGTAAAACCTTACTTTCGTTTATTATTATTCATTATCATTTATTAACATTCATTATCATTCATTGGTATTTAATATCATTTATTACCATTCATTATCATTTATTATTATAGGCCTACCTCCACTAGAAAATTGCGCCAAATTCAAATTCCAATACGATAATATCTCGAAAACTGTACTTCTATCTATTATTATCATTCATTATTTATTCAAGATGTCCGATTTTCTCGGTGAGAAAGCCATTCTCCTTACACCCATAACAAAAATCTATCATAAATTCAAATCCCAACACCATAATTGATCACATGTACGAGCTTTCTCCGTCACTTATCTGTTTTCACTGCTAGCCTATCATAATCCCGTCAAATAATAAACTGCACTTATAGTAACGTAATTCACGTCCTTTGATTTTGCAGGGGGGAAGGGACTGAAGACTTTATTTCAAGCAGTACGGTCATCACTTGTTCCCCGACACAGTCAGCACACACATCTTTGATATCGCAGTGCAGTAAGCACGACGTCCGCGCTCCAACTGAATTAGTTCAAATCCTCGCCACCACCTGGCCAGCGCGCGGAGACACTGCCTATGCCTGTCACGTGAGGCGGCCGGCCACTAGCGTGGGGGACGAGCCCAGCGATCGCTCCCACGTCGTAAACATGTTTTCGCTGGACACTCTGGAACTTGTCGAGTTTGACGTCACAGCGGACCCTTGTCTGCTCACTACGTGCATTCATCGCCTCCACACGTTTCCCGCCAAAATTGTCTGCCTTGGAGCTGAATCGCACAACGGTCGGCCGTTTCCCTGCAACACTTTCGGCACCACGTTCAAACCTGTCGATGCCGACCTCACACAGCCGTTCGCTACGTGTCCCTGTGCGAGCGAGAACGCAGTGCTACAGTTTTGCGGCAAAGTTTGCTCGACAGTGGAATCCGCCATGACTATATAACAGCACCTTTGGACCGCACTAGAACGCCCGCTAATTGACTCGCTCTCGCGCGTAATAACTGTACAATCGCTGCGCCGCCGCCGCGCTTACGTCACACACCCTCCATACACGCGACGGACATAGCCTTCTGTAAATACATGGAAAATGACTCTTTATTTCAGACATTACGGTCATGCAGGTGTGTCCCAACTGACTTCTCCATGCTCACACAGCGAAACTCCAGAGCGCAGCTGACGTACGCGCGGCCGGCTGAGCCCGCTCCTTGGCCCGCTGACGTCAAGCACACCCTCACGGCTAGTGCGCAACGTAGGCGGTGCCGAGCGGCGCCTGAAGGCCGGTTCCCACTAGAGCGCGGCAGTGCGGCGTGCGGCAATGGCAGCGGCAAGCGTCTTCCGCTTTGACGCGGCGGCTCGCGGAATTGGCGTTCTCATCTGGAAGCGGCAGACGCTAGCGGTAGCCAATGACGGACAGCCACTGAGGTACGAGGTGGGACCCACTGAAACGCCCGGTGCGTTTGATTAACTATATTTTACACCTAAATGAAGGAAAGGCGAAGTTGGGTGAAATACCAATTTTTTATTTTCTGTACAATGTACTCTATCACATATTTCATTATTCATGTTTTCTCATTTCACCATAAACAGATTTCATTACTACCGTTCATGATTGTTCACTATCTCCTAACACATTGAAACAATGTACGACAAAAGAGATTATTCAGATGGTTAAGCGAGACAAAAATTTAAAACGTGATACGGTAGCATGTACAGGAAAACAGTAAGAACACAAAGGCTTGGGGGAAGGGATGAAAGTGGAAGCCACCTGATAGAATTTCGCACAGAGCATAATGTAATCATCGCCAGCACCTTGCTTAAGAATCGTGAAAGAATAATATATTTTTGGAACAAAGTTTTCGAAACCAGATTTTAAATTATAAGACATTTCCTGGTGCAGACGCAAACCTACAATAATTTATTGGTTACGAGCTGCGGTTTACAACTAAAGACACAGTAAACAGTAGCAAATTACGGAAATGGAACTTGAATAAGTCAAGACCCATTGTTTTACGATAACCTTAAAGTTACCGTAACGCAACGACTGACAGAAACAGAGGAAGGAATCCGCTAGAATACGAAGAATCTTTGAGAGAAGAAGTGGTGAATGCAGCAGAGTATGTGAATGGGAAGAAGGTACAGTAGAAATCGTTAGATAAAACGTGATATATTATAGTTGACACGAGGGAAAAATATAGAAATGTAGCAAATAAAGTAGGCCATGGGAAATAGAAATGTCTAAACATGACGTTAACAGGAAGTCCAAAATTGCAATGCGATTTTGCTCTTGGAAAACATAGGGGAATGAAAATGAGAAAGAACAAAGAAAACTTTGCTCAAAGGAGAAGCAACTGTCAGGAACCCATTTGGCAAAGCCAGAACTAAGCAAATGAGAGAAGGCTAGATAGTGGAAGGAATATGTAGAGAGGAGAGGGGGAGGGGTTGTACAAACTAACATATGCACAATGTTAGATTCCTGTGAGATGTCTGAACACGCAAGGCAATACTGATCCTACCACTTAGCTAAGTAGACACACTGATGAACTGCGAAACTGTGTTTATAGCATTTGCATGTTTAGAGAAAGGTTTTGACAATCTTAATAAAAACATTCTTTGAAACTCTGGAGATGTCATCGATAAAACACAGGGCCACAAGATTATCTACAACTTGTACAGAAACCAAACTGCATTTCTAAGACTGCAATGACTTGAAAGGGAAGCAGTAATTGAGAAGGCAGAAGTATAGAGGATATAAAATGAAGACTGTGAATAGCAACAAAAGCGTTCTGAAAAAGAAAATTTGTTCACATCGAATATAAATTCTAATGACTGGGTAATATTTTACAAAGGTATTTGTGTGGAGTGCGGTATTTGTGAGGAGTGCAGCCTTGTATGTAAGTGAAACGTGGGCGATGAACAGTTCTGTCAAGAAGACAATGGACACTTTCAAAACGTGGTGATCAATAAGAATGCTGAAAATTAGATATGAGGATCATGTAACTAAAGAAGAGGTACGGAATTAAATAGAGGAGAAGGAGGAAATTATGGCACAACTTCGACTACAAGAGGGGTAAGTTGACAGGACATATTATGAGGCGTCAAAGAGTGAGGACAAGGGAGTTGGGTGATAGTATTCTGATAATAATCATCTGTTGAAATGCTATTCTACTATTTTATCTATTAATGTAAGCAGTGAATTTACTCTTCCATGCACTCCTCCACAAAACATTTAAACCAAAACTGAAATCAGCTGAACACCAAATCTTTCAACCACTGTCTGACAACTACTGCATTCACTTTCAACTTTCTATAACTATCACTGGCTAACCACACACACATACAGATATAAGGAGAACAGAAATAAACAAACATTAGTTTTCAGCATATAATTCTTTAGGTTGGCAACATGTACATAAACAAACCAAACAGGAAGGGACATGAGGTGAACACACTGTAGTTACTATTTCAAATCATTGTTTTCAAAAAATGGTTCAAATGGCTCTGAGCACTATAGGACTTAACATCTATGGTCATGAGTCCCCTAGAACTTAGAACTACTTAAACCTAACTAACCTAAGGACAGCACACAACTCCCAGCCATCACGAGGCAGAGAAAATCCCTGACCCCGCCAGGAATCGAACCCGGGAACCTGGGCGTGGGAAGCGAGAACGCTACCACACGACCACGAGATGTGGGCGCATTGTTTTCGGTAAAATGTCTACAGCTAGTGACAGAAGAATAAAGAGCGAACATGAAAATGTGCTTATGTTTCATAATCTAAGTTTTAGTTCAATCTCCAGCATGTGACCAGGTGAGGGGAAACGCAGATGTCCGCCAAAAATTCGATTCACTGTAAGTAATCAGTTATTCACGTAAAAAAAAGATGTGAGCTGTTTTATAATCTGCAAGTATCACATATCAAAACAAAACTGAATCATTCTAGATTCCACCGAAGATGCCTTGAAGTAAAAGGCGAAATGCGTCTTGAACCAATGAAGTACACTGGGTAAAGAAAAAAACGTTTGTTACGTCCAAAGGAAATAATCAACAGCTGTAGATACTTAGAAAATTACATCTTATGACATACCAGTAAATTAGTCACGGTTTAACTTCTCAATCCACATGCTATTAAATGCTGTTTAAAAAAATTCATCTATCCCTTCCGAAAAACTGTAGTTTCTTTCATATCTTGGTAGATAAACAGATTTAGGATATTTATCATGTGCCGAAATACATGACTTTTTACAAGTTATCGTTTGAAAAAAAACACTTTTCGATTTCTTGAACCGTTTACGAAATTTGCAGTTGATACAACCACATGGTTTACGACGAGAAGGACGAAGTATCGGTCGCGTCGCGAGCGACCGGCGCGCGGTCACCGCACAGCCCGTCCGCCGACATATCATTCGATATCTCGAGAATGGTGATAGCTATCTTTCTGCTCTCAGCTTTAAAAACAATTTCGATATGTTGACTAAATTTCATACGCAATAATGTATTACCTAAAATGAACTGTACGCAAAGTCCACGCAATGCGTTTTTACCTCTGTACACTCATTAAAATTTCGTGTAAAGATTTACGTAAATGCGATACAGCAAGTAACCACGACGAATAACGAAAAGAAATTCGGTCCTTTATCGAGAGAAAATATCAGGCTGTAACATGCCCAAGAATCAAATCTTTCTACCGAATAGTTTCTTTGGAATCGGATGATAAGTATTTCATGGCTGCCGCCGCGTCGGCGAAAGTTTGTGTGGCCCGGGATTCCGTACCTGACGTCACGCTCAGCGCGTTCTGTGATTGGCGGCGCGCACCTGGAGCGCAGCACGCGGCAGCGGAAGCGGTTCGACATGGTCAAACCGCGACGCAGAGCCCGCCGCGCCATGCCGCTGACGCCGTTTCCATGGCAACCACGCCGCTGACGCGCGGTTTTGACGCGCGGCAGCCCTAGTGGGAACCGGCCTTGAGGGTCCCGCCACAAACGGTCAGCCGCGCCCGCGAGCATTTAATGCCGGACACGATGGAACCTGTCGACCGCATGCCGTACAAAGGATACGTTTGGCGCCAGAGTTTGACCGACAGTGGAATCCACCATGACCGTATAACCATATAACAGCGCCTTTGCTCGTCGTAAGAACGCTCGCTAATTCACTCTCACCACCACAGCTATATTAAATAATTTCATATACGTATGCAAACGTGTTCAACTCCCTAATATTAACTACTTTTCGAGGACCACAACGCCACCTCCTCCTCCTAGGAACCATCGCCAAGTTTGAAATTTGCCAGTAAACAAAGCTCACTTCTCTTCCACCACCAACCTAAGAAAATTGTTTCAAATTAAGCCACCAGCACTCAACCTCTTCCTACACGTTTCTGGTAAACGGACTCACCCTGCACTAGGTCCACGGACTGAGGAACCAATTTACTTTATTTAGGAATGGAGTATATATATATCACACCGACATGTCCCACATCATACAGACTGCAAAACACTCCTACATAACTCATTTATAATGTTCTAGACACACGCTTGCTAATTGTAAACAGTTAAAAATAACTCATAGCACAGCCTACAGACATGCGAACCACTCGTAAATAATGCAAAACATTTACCTCCAAATAGCCAAACAACTGCTAATTTTCGCAAATAATTTCAGTGCATAGGCTGATGGAAGGAAGAACGAGTGTACTTTATTTATTTGCTACATATCTTTTTCAAACTTTTACTTCTCATAGGTTTCGATATGTAAGGCTGACATAAGGCAGTTTCTGAACTCCAGTAGTGCACTACAGTTGGCAACCCAACCACACCCACCAAGATATTCATTCCATTCCAGACCTGTTACTCCTCTACAGATAAATTTGTCCAGTTATTTGTCTACTCACTGACATTCTGACCAGATTGCCCGCGCAGTCCGGAACCGTGCGACTGCTACGGTCGCAGATTCGAATCCTGCTTCAGGCATGGATGTGTGTGATGTCCTTAGGTTAGTTAGGTTTAAGTAGTTCTAAGTTCTAGGGGACTGATAACCACAGCAGTTGAGTCCCATAGTGCTCAGAGCCATCTGAACCATTTTTTTTGACCAGATTGCCTTTATTGCGCAAAAACAGCTCAGAGTGCGCTGTGCTGCTCGGGGAATTAAGGAATTGCTGCACTCTATTTATTTGGAGCCCTTTTATTTAGTCGTGGAGTATATTTGTCACAAAACACCCGCACTGATCCGACTGTGGTCATCTGACACAGGCCACAAATACGTAAACAACTCCCAATTTCACCACACAATAGCAAACAGCTCTTAAATAATGCAGTACACAATATCAGCAGATGAGCTCTGTACTCTTAAACTATCCAAATAAAGCACCGCAAAGTGCACAAACATGCTCGCAAAATAGTGCAACAGACGCGCCCAAACACCACCAGCTGCCAAACCGACCAAAAGTCTCTGCTCGGCCTCCCCAAAACATGACCTCAACACAGTCGCATTCGCACCTATCACCAGAGAAATTGATATTGCCTATGCGCCTTAGATTACGCTCCAAGGCAGGCCGTGCGCGCATGCGGTCGGCGGGGAAGGGGATTCCAGAGTCTCCAGCCAACTTCATCTTCCGAGCACTCGTGACAGCCGACACATGTGAAAGCAGCATTGTTCTTCTCATGTATACCGCCGGCGTCTCAGGTCTGGACCTGCCTTCACGTCTATTCTCAGAATAGCTCATAGCTCGTTGACACACTCGAGTAGCGCGGCCGGGAAAACATTTACTACTCTCATGCAACCGAGATGGTGGCGGAAAAACCAAGTCACTCTGATCTGCGCTGCAGGCGCGTGTAATCATTGAGAACACTATTTATTGTTTTCGAACAACTTATTTAACCATACAGTGTATCTATCACGCTATCACAAAACAACAATCCCAGATGTGCCCTCGACCATTTTGCACAGCCCACAGACACGCACCAAATCATAATTTCGGTACACACTATAGCAAACTGCTATTAAATAATACATCACACAGATGTGTAGATACGCTCAGTACTCGTAAACTATCCTAATAACGCATAGCATAGCCTGCAGATCCGCTCGCAAAATAACTCAGCAGACGTGCGCAGGTACCCCTACTCTGCACCCTGCCCACTGGATCGTGAAGTCATCCATCCGTCTCATTTCAGACCTCGCACAGCCCCTGCTCGGCTTCCGCAAGAGTGAGTTGGCGCGGTCAAGGCGCTCGTCAGCGGTCAAAGCACACACATACGTCCGTCCAGGACCGCGATCCCGAGCCGAGACCACCGAACGCGGGTGAAAGTCAACTTTATATCAACGTAGCATAATTCCAAAGTGCAGCCTCCATACGCTAGACACATCATAGCAGCACATGTCTCTAAATGAAACCAACGCGTATCCAGACGTGTGTTTACAGAGTCGGTGACGGGATGACTTTTAATTTTCACATGTTGAACGCTGCTGTTATACGTATCTGTTTGCTTGTTAATAACTATCATTTTTTATATAGACCTGATGGAGTAATAGTATTTTTTCTGACTCGTGATCTGGTGTGATCATTGGGCACTAGACGTGTCCGCAGGGCTATATTGGGCTCGTATCATAGAAAGGAAAGGTTTTACTATTGGGGTAGAGATAGTTCAGCGTAAGGTGACCGGGGAGAAGGATGTATGTCTGACAGGACGGATAAGTAAGCGATCTAAGGTTATTGTCCGTTTTTAAGTGCTGAACGTTCTAGTCTTAGGAGTGTGTGTGTGTTTATGTTCTCTCTCTCTCTCTCTCTCCTACTGGAACCTTCGATGCACTGATCATGGACTCTAGAATAATACTTTACACATGATAGATTGGATGATTTGCTTAAAAATCTATCGAACTACGTTGTGTATAAATATCCCTCCGTTCTTGTTCTTTTTAACTGTATGCTATTAAATTAAGGCACTTTGAGATCTGTTACTATAGATCGATATGGTGTGCTAAGCTCCAAGACTTGGTTACATTTCGAGAAATGTGGTGCACTTGGATGGATTAGGACTAGGAAAGCTCTATTCAGTCAAGAGAGGTGGAGTGTAGTTGTATTCGTCTGCTCGGTTGAGGAATAATTGGGTAGCGATGTTGCGGGGTAGGTAGGTCAATGCTGAGGTGAGGATGGTCTTTTAACGTGAGAGGACTAGATAGCTCTGTGACCACCATATGCAGAGAGATTGATCGAGTACTATGCGCGAGGTCTTAGAAATATGTATAGCGTTGTCTGGTATAATTTGATCGTCTATGTGTTCGAGAATTAAGTGTGAATGGACGTGTTGAGCAGTCATCTATGAATGATCGCAATGATACTTGCAAAGTAGAGGATGTATGGTTTAGCTATGATACTGAAATTAAGAAAACAAACTGTCACATGATTGGTCAGTGTTGGACTTACTGTAAAATTTTTCGCGATATCAGCTGTAATGGATAATATTACAGTAGATCGGTGGTGTCTTATCCATCGCATCTGTGCATTGGGTACGACATAATGATTGACTGACAATGCTTGCTTGAGTTGGGGGAGAAATTTTGGTTGATGGACCGCAACTTCCAGGGTTGCTAGCACCGAAAACGGTGATCCTGTACTTGTGTGCAAAAATGACCAATCACTAGAAATTGAATACAGAGTTATAAACTATTCGGTCACTGTGACATATGAGTTGAAATGTAGAGGTGGTCAATCACTTTCGAGGGAAGTGGCTACAACGCCAGCAGGCTCTTCTATTTTCCTTGTGTTATGGGTGTCCTTTATTTAAAATCATTCAATGTTATCCTACCGACTGTAAGAATATGATTTATAAGGTGTAAGGTATAGTTTCCTGTGAGAGACCGTGGATCAGTCCGTGTTAATGTCTGTTTAGAATCAGACAATGACTTTGAAGTTGCGGCAGAAAGACGAAATGCTCGGCAGTGTGCAAAAGTGTGTTAGAAAACAGTGTTTGAACAAGGGCCAGAGGCAGCTTCTCATTCGCTTAGAGTATGGGTGATCAAACTTTAAAGGGCTCTCTGCAGCGTGTGTGTATATTTAATATGATCTTGTTCATATAGGCATTTGTAGTTTGAGGTGTTGGATTTGGTGAGCTGTTAGGAATTCTTGGATGGTTGCACTCTGAGTTATTCGGGGGGAGTATTGTGAATTCCGTTTGTCTGCGCTGGAGATGGATCACATTGGTGCCTTTGTGACTTTTTCACTGTTTGATGGTAGAGGATAAAGATGATAGGGTGTTGAGGATCTGTTGTACTTGTACCTAGTTTGAGGCGTACAACATTGAGCGCATTTCCGGCGAATGGTCAAAACAAGGTCCTGTTGTAGTAACTGAGATCGTTCTGTTTATAGACAGGTTGCAGAAGGTAATAGATATGTCTTTCTCCGACTTAAATTGCAGCGATCAGGGACCAGGATTTGAACATTGTCGCATGTGCTTTATGCTTTGTATAAAAGTTTGAATCTTTAATTGGGTTTGGTATTTCTGGGTGTGTGTAAAATTAATTTTACTGTTGAAAGTGCGAGAAGGATGAGTTGATTGGTGTTTAGATAGAGGCTACGTTTATAATTCGAAAAGAGGGGATGAGAATGGTAAATTGATTGATGGGCATGGTTTGTGGGGTGATATATGAGTGTCAAGATAGGGTTGAGGACGTTTGCGTATGTTGATGGTGGGATGGGTGTGAGGTTAGGTGCGGTGGGAGATGTAAATTAGGTCTTACTTAAAAAAAAAGAAAGTTGAAAAGTAGGAATAATATTGAGAAAGTTTTTAGATGGCTGGTCACGCGACGAGGCGAGAGCAGGGATGTGTAGTTATGTTTAGTTAAAGGGCCGTGTAATGTCTTGTAAGGAGCAATGTGCAGTGTGCTACAGTGTCATAGGAGGTAAAGACATGTGCTGCTATGATGTGTCTAGCGTACGGAGGCTGCACTTTGGAATTATGCTACGTTGATATAAAGTTGACTTTCACCCACGTTCGGTGGTCTCGGCTCGGGATCGCGGTCCTGGACGGACGTATGTGTGTGCTTTGACCGCTGACGAGCGCCTTGACCGCGCCAACTCACTCTTGCGGAAGCCGAGCAGGGGCTGTGCGAGGTCTGAAATGAGACGGATGGATGACTTCACGATCCAGTGGGCAGGGTGCAGAGTAGGGGTACCTGCGCACGTCTGCTGAGTTATTTTGCGAGCGGATCTGCAGGCTATGCTATGCGTTATTAGGATAGTTTACGAGTACTGAGCGTATCTACACATCTGTGTGATGTATTATTTAATAGCAGTTTGCTATAGTGTGTACCGAAATTATGATTGGGTGCGTGTCTGTGGGCTGTGCAAAATGGTCGAGGGCACATCTGGGATTGTTGTTTTGTGATAGCGTGATAGATACACTGTATGGTTAAATAAGTTGTTCGAAAAAAATAAATAGTGTTCTCAATGATTACACGCGCCTGCAGCGCAGATCAGAGTGATTTGGTTTTTCCGCCACCATCTCGGTTGCATGAGAGTAGTAAATGTTTTCCCGGCCGCGTTAATCGAGTGTGTCAACGAGCTATGAGCTATTCTGAGAATAGACGTGAAGGCAGGTCCAGACCTGAGACGTCGGCGGTATACATGAGAAGAACAATGCTGCTTTCACATGTGTCGGCTGTCACGAGTGCTCGGAAGATGAAGTTGGCTGGAGACTCTGGAATCCCCTTCCCCGCCGACCGCACGCGCGCACGGCCTGCCTTGGAGCGTAATCTAAGGCGCATAGGCAATATCAATTTCTCTGGTGATAGGTGCGAATGCGACTGTGTTGAGGTCATGTTTTGGGGAGGCCGAGCAGAGACTTTTGGTCGGTTTGGCAGCTGGTGGTGTTTGGGCGCGTCTGTTGCACTATTTTGCGAGCATGTTTGTGCACTGTGCAGTGCTTTATTTGGAAAGTTTAAGAGTACAGAGCTCATCTGCTGATATTGTGTACTGCATTATTTAAGAGCTATGCACTGAAATTATTTGCGAAAATTAGCAGTTGTTTGGCTATTTGGAGGTAAATGTTTTGCATTATTTACGAGTGGTTCGCATGTCTGTAGGCTGTGCTATGAGTTATTTTTAACTGTTTACAATTAGCAAGCGTGTGTCTAGAACATTATAAATGAGTTATGTAGGAGTGTTTTGCAGGTCTGTATGATGTGGGACATGTCGGTGTGATATATATACTCCATTCCTAAATAAAGTAAATTGGTTCCTCAGTCCGTGGACCTAGTGAAGGGTGAGTTCGTTTACCAGAAACATGTAGGAAGAGGTTGAGTGCTGGTGGCTTAATTTGAAACAATTTTCTTAGGTTGGTGGCGGAAGCGCAAGTGAGCTTTGTTCACTGGCAAATTTCAAACTTGGCGCTGGTTCCTAGGAGGAGGAGGTGGCGTTGTGGTCCTCGAAAAGTAGTTAATATTAGGGAGTTGAACACGTTTGCATACGTATATGCATACGTCATACTCGACAAGTTCCAGCGTGTCCAGCGAAAACATGTTTACGACATGGGAGCGATCGCTGGACTATTTTCCCGCCAAAATTCAAACTTCCCGCCATTTTTTCTGAAGGTTAGGTTAGTGGATGTAGCACAATTGGACTATCCTCCCGCCAAAAGCCGCCATCTTGGGTGACGTCATGCAATGTTGCCAAGTCTACATGCCGCCATCTTGGATGACGTCATCGCCGCCATCTTGAATAAATTTGGCAACAATGGAGAGTGGGGTGGCAAGCCCCTTGTCCCCCTACTACTATATACCTCAAGAAAACTATATACGAGTAGTGCATGGATCACCAAGAATCTATTTTTTCCTTTGGTGTAGAAGGAATTTGGTGTAGAAGCCGTTTGAAGTTTCTTATGATAGCTAGTGGGATAGAGAACTTGCAGGGTGAATGTATGTCACGTGCTGGAAATATATTTTCTGCGTTGGGATATTAACAGCGTTTCATTCCGTGCGAGTAATATTTCGGAAACCACACTGCTTTAACATAATAGCATGCTTAAGTGCAGAACCATGCAGCCTTAGGAGTGTGTGTTTATGTTCGACGATTATTTCTCTCTTGCCAGTACCTTCTTGGTATCAAATCAAAACACCACAACAATTCTACAAAATTGATAGCACAAGTGCTTTATGTAAAATGTTTCAAATTCCTTCCATCTGGAGCCCCGTTATGCATAAATCATACATTTGCGAATTGTTTGTCCAATATACTTGCTGCCACATTCACAGGTACACCATACACACCAGACGCTCGAAGAGCTAAGTTGTCTTTAACAGGGCACAACGCTTTCAAGGGCCGCCAATGAAAGACACCTTGTGAATCAATAGAAGAGGCTAAAAGGACTCTATTCCTGCCATACTGTGGAGCAAGTAGCAGTAAGTTAGGACGTCTGCTGCGGAAACAGCGAATAAGACCAGTGTTCCCCCCCCCTCTCCCGCCCCCCTCCCCCCCAAGATACAAGATATGTTGCGCCCTGTTAAAGATGACATTGCTCTTTGAGTGTCCGGTGTGTATGGTGTACCCTGTGAATGTGGCAGCATATATACTGGACAAACAATTCGCTCGGTTGCGGAGCGTTGTACTGAGCACAAGCGCCATATAAAACAAAGGGAGCTTGACATGTCGGCCATAGCGGAGCATTGCCTCGAAAACGGACATAAAATACAGTTTGAAGATACAAAAGTATTGGCTCATGCGTCTACAAATTGGGACTCTGTTATAAAGGAAGCGGCCGAGATTCGTTTAAACAAGAATAATTTCAACAGAGACCAGGGATACACACTCAGCAGGGCATGGGGACGGGCGTTGGACATCGAAAGAAAGCAAAGACAGATTCGCGACGCGGGAGAGGCACTTTAGACGTGGTGCCAGCCCCTGGCGCCACCTGACGTCACCGGTACTGCCACGGGGCAATAGCTCCGCTAGCTGCCAGGTCGACTCACGCGCGCATGCCACATTGGATCGATCTGATTGGCTGCTGATGTCATCATGCCTATATAAGCGAGAAACCATAACAGCGTCGGCAGTCAGTGAACTCCTGACGACGATGGCGGAGATGGCCGTCGAAAGCTCGAGCAGTTTATTCAAATTGACGTGGCTGGGAAACCGAGAGCGTTTTATTCACTTTTACTACATGTTTTGTCTAGTACTGTGGTAAAATGACCTATTTTAAGAATTACTTTCTGAAGTAAAAAATGAGTTAAATAGAAAATCGATATCATAAATGTACTTAAATGACAGGAACATTTGTCTATTGTTTGTGATGTCACCCATTAGGATGGTTTCAGGTACTGAAAAGAAAGGGTTGTCCAAAGTGCCACATTGGACTGTGTAGAGGGTGGGGGTCCCACCAGAAAAAAATAACTTGCATAGGAAAATGAAATTTCAAGATGAATATAAAATGCATTCGTATTAGGCCTACTTGGATATAAATACTGTGTTACATGTTTTGCACTTTGTTTTGATTCACTCCTTGGGAGTATCTCATATATGCTTCTAGTATGTTTTGTTACAAGTGATACCTTATGCCACTGTAAATTTTTATATTTCAAATCATTTTTCTCTAAGGTGCTACATGCTATTAATGCTGTACCCTTATAGTTCTGTACATTTTGGGAGTTGCACATGTTACCCATGATTTCTCTTATATAATTTAATGACTTAATGTTGTGGTGCTTCGCACCATCTGTATCTCACTTTTTTGTTATTTATGCCTATATTTGATAGTTTACTTCTGGGTACTTGATTGTAATTCCTTGTCCAGATTATTGATTGTAGATTATAGAAGAGCGTTTCACTAATCTTTGGTAAGTGAAACCTCTTTGGGGTGTATTGTGATGTGACTACATTCCCATCCCTATCTGAAATTCCTTCCTCGTGTCAACATTCTCTGAAGAGGTCAATTTAGCTTGAATTTTTAACTTTCCGGACCATATACTGTTCTGTCTATACCCAGTTCCACTAGTATAATGATCTTTAAAAACATAGTACAAATAAGTTTGCTATCTCAGATTAAATTTCACATTAATGTATTATCCAATTTTTATTACCAACTAAGGAGAGGAAGCCATTAGTTAGTAAGTCAACTCAGAAATTTCGTGATACAAACTATGCAGCCACGAAGCACCACATATTCTTGAAAATTTATTTCTGCCCTGTTTCTGAAAAGCTACGATGTTTATTCATTATGACAATTTAAAATGATAACTCTAGTTGAGAGCAAACCAAAATACTGTTAACACTATTTTATTCAAAGTGATTTGTGCATAACTAAAATATAATTTAAATTGTTGCACTGTAAAATTTATTGAAATTGTATGTGAAATTAAGTAAACTTTCCAATTTAATATCAGGACTTGTAATACGTGCCCCATTTTTGATATAACTAACTAAACTCATCTAACGACTTGTAATAGTTAATTTGTAAATCTTACATTTAACATTGTATTCGATTGTTCAGTTTTATATAAAAACAAGTGGTGCATGAGCCACAAGAGTCTGTAGCAGGGCAGAGAGAGAGAGAGAGAGTCAGTCAGTCAGTCCATCAGTGAGTCTCCATTATTGTCTTTTGGAAGCTGGAGACTCTTACGGAGGCTGTCAGACAAGAAATGTATATTCCACCAATGTACATGCTAAGCAGTCACAAAATAAGGAGAGAAAAGTGATATACTCTGTGATTTACTTAAAAATTAGTACATCAGCAATGCCGAATGCTGGGACTTTCTGAAGCATCAACCCTCGAGGGTATCAAAATTGAGTATCTCATCATAAGGAGCAGCTAAGTTACTGTGTGGACTTTCATTAACTGTGACTGACATTTTCTAGTTTTCACTGGTGAATGGTGAAGGCCCAAACTATTAAGTTGCTCCGATGAGACGACTGAGAGTTCACTATTACCACTGTCCAATTATAGGTAGAAGTACAGAAACTGTACATTATATTGTCACCAGCAGCAGTGGTAATTAAAATGCTTCCCTTTCTTTAAGGGTGGTATTTTAAAGTCCTGCAGAATACCCACTTCTTCCACAAGTGGCTATGCATTCTAAGTCATAAAAATGGAAGACGCAGTGTCCAAAGATTTAGGGGTCAAGGTGACTACCACCTAGGACACCGAACCAGCAGTCATATCCTTGGGCGCAATATGCTCTACCAGTTTGAGGAATCAATGCTCTGGGCCTCTTCAAAAACAGAACACTAAGATGTCTGGTATTCTTTCACTGTGGAAGATGAGATTAAATGTACAGGTCATCACTTTCAGATAGCTGTTTATAAACGCTGCACAATGCTGCAAACTCTTCCAGCTTCCATATGTTGGGATGTCTTCCACATTTTTGTCAATAAGAAACACTGCCACTGGCTTTTATTTCATATAGTCTGTGTGTCGTGGCAACAGGTTAGTTTACACCATGTGACATTCAGCTTTCTGTGAAGGTCAAGGGACTGAAACGTGTTGATGTCATGTTGGTACCCGACACATGTCACAGACTACAAAGTCATTGTTGAAAAAGAAAATGTATGGATATGTACACAACCGTAGTCATACACTGCAGAAAAAAATACATGCTGCAGCCAAAAAAATAAAAAAATAAAAAATGTACAAACTGCCTATGAATCAACAACTTAAGAACTATCTATTGTGACTGATAGCCTGTGGGATATGGTCTTCGGCCAGTGCAGGTGACAAAACTTTACAGTGGTCCCTGGAAATGACTTCGATCACTGGCCACCTTTTCCAGTGAACCAATACATGCGTATTTAATGGGTTCATTACATATGATCGATGTCAAAGGCCAGACGGTATTTGTTTCTGATATATTGGAAGAAAGAGGCACGGTAAAATCTGATTGAGCCCTCTATTAGATGACATTAGCGAAGTTTTTCTAGTTCGTAGTTTTACTTTGTTGGATGATACAAAAATAACGAGGAGAGAGAGAGAGAGAGAGAGAGAGAGAGAGAGAGAGAGAGAGAGAGAGAGACTGTGCTGTCAACGAAGACTCTGACACCATTACACTGTCATATTTCTAGTCTGGTAGTTACACACATGCGATAAAGGAGATTAGGACATGTACAGGGGGTATTTATACACTGTAACGGTGAATTGTAGGAGTTACGCTTTTGAATTGCAGTGTGTAGTCCACTTGTACTCTGCATGATTGTGAATCTCCTCGTGAAAATAAGTGTGCTATTTCTCTCATTGTGATAGCTCTCTGTATAGTCAGTGACACATGGAGGACTAGACAGACTTCTAACTATGATACAGGGCATTTGGATCGTGATGGGATTTCGAGAGAATTGGCTGCGATATCAGTTCTCCCTTCTCTGCCAAAAGCCAGACATCATGCAAGAATGTTCCTAACATAAATAAAAGACCCTAAGGCTCTTTAATTTTAATTACGCCCTTTATTCCTCGACAAAAATGTGGAGGGAGGGTTTTGCTACTGAGAAGCTATGGTAGGCTGTGCAAAACGACACCCAGTTGGTGTGAGTGCAGACACACCATAATTCTTTGGACGCAATACACTTATAAATGATAATCACGCTACTTGTCAGGGATGTTATGCTGTTGGAACGTGACGTTATTGCGGTCAGTGTTCTGGCATGTGCATTGAAAATGACTGTGATCGGTCACAAAGGATATAAAGATTTCATGTTGAACATTGCGAATTTCAACGTACTAATAGCTGTAAGGAGTATGCGAGATTTTACGCAGAAAATTATGTGCAGTCGTAAGGAGGGTATAGATATCGATATTTCAACGCGAGATTCGTCATGAGGAGGCATTTGCGGCACTTTGCTGTTTGTCAGACTGGCGGAATCGTAGTATTTTGTTGCTGTTACATTGATAAATATGTGGCTTTTTTCACCGGGCGTGCGGCGGAGGTAGCCACTGGCTGATGCTTTGTTCTGAGGATTATCGAGACTTCAGGTCTGCGATCGGTGACCCCTTGCGGTTGTAGTGTGGCTTGGAGTTCGTGCGGCCACAAAAACTCTAGATTGCGTCCGCGCTCATGGCGCTTTCTGGGCGGGTGAATAACGAACTGATACTCAGTATGCGTTGAGCGGCCGTCCCGATCACGCGTGTTGCTAGTATTCTCCGATTTTTATGTGGAAATTTGAGAAGGTTAAATATGACGCCTGTTTGGACTGGACGATTATCTCGCCCATGTAAACTGAGTGGTGAACTGCTCGGTGATAGTTCCTCTGACCTCTGAGTGTCCAGTAATGCCAGTGTGTGGATCGTGGCACAGCCAACGTGTAGCGGTGGCCTAAGTAAGTTTCTGCGATCTCCGACATCGAACTGTGACAGCTACTATGGGATGGATCGTGGTCTAAGTGTGTGTGTTTAGTGTTTTGCTTCTCAATACATCATGGTGGACTCTGTCTTGCAATCGTATTTGTTGTTGTTACTACTCTACCACGCATTAGACCATTCCAACTACTCTTACTCCTCCTTCTGCTTCTCCAGAGAGAACCAACTTAGGAATTCTATAGTGTTTTAAGAAAACACTTATCAGACTTGTAATGGGTGGGAGTTCCACAACTGTGATGGCATAAATTCTCGCCGAAATTTGGAATCCCCGACTGATCAATTTCTTGTTTATAGTAGTGGTACTGTGAGCATGAATCTGTCCAACCCCTCACACAAATTGCTTAAGGACATGCTGCAATTGAGCTGAATCTGTAAATTCTCAGCTACGTCCAATCTAATGGACTTCTTGCCAAATGACCTAACTGTCCCAGTAGGGCCTATCTACCAATAGGAGGTAGTGAAAATTTGGAAGAGGGAAGAGTAGGGTTTGGAAACCAGGTGGCTGCGGGCTCAAATCCCATAGTTCGCCACCACATACACAAGTCCCAGTATCCACCAATAGGATTCAAGGAAAATCTGTCCCACACAGAGGGTTTCGATTTAATTAAGTAGTCAATCACTTTGAAAGAATGGGGGGCCTATTTCCAAGGCATCCATAGCCCAAAATTTTCGGAAGAGAGAGTCTTTTCCTGGGTATTCACTGACTTGTTCAGGACAAAGGAAGGGTTATTGCAGCACACAGCAGGCACTCCAGGTGCACCGGAGAGAGAGAGAGAGAGAGAGAGAGAGAGAGAGAGGAGGGGAGAGAGAGAGAGAGAGACAGGCAGAGAGAGAAAGAGAGAGAGGCAGAAAGTGTGTCTGGTATCAAAAGAACCTTGGGACCTGATGCTTTTGTTTGGACAATTAGTGCTGTCTGGCAGCTCCTATCAAATAAAAGAGGGATCCAACCCCTCTAATTGAATTTTATAATATTATACCCTCCACTCTGTAACTGAATTTCGCATTGTGAGATCCTTTCTCTCAGACTAAGCGATTTTTTCTGGGAGGGGTGGGGAGGGAGTGGTCGGCAGGTGGTGGTTGTACATCCTCTGATGGTTGCGTTGAGCAGTAGTGCAGTTGATCCCTGCACATCAAAAGGTGCACACAGCCGAAACTTTTCCGAGAAGACAACACCTCCACTCTGCATAAGTGTAGTTATAAAATTAGGGCATGTAATGGCTGGACAAGATAAAACTTGTACTTTCTAGTCCAACAGCTCAGTACAGACAGAGTGATTCCCGTAGGAAGGGGGGGAGGGCTGCGCTTTTCTCGCAATTTCCAACAGGGTAGCACCCAAAATAAAGAAAATAAATTACCCTATGTCCTTCCTCTCCAATGGCACAGACTAAGCCTTTTTGATAGTTTCCAGATAGAAATGGGAGGAGGGAGTGGGGGAGTAGAGAGAGTTGGGGGATTTCCCAGAGGAGGAGGGGTTAATTAATTGATAAATTTAATTAATTTGTATATCAATTTGATATCAAAAGTGTGCTTGTATTAGTGAGGGGGAGGGATTGGTGATTACCTAGAGGTGGCGAAGAGGATGAAGAGGGGAAGGGGTGGGGGGTTTCTCAGTAGAACAGATTATCCCCAAGGGGTCACATATCACCCCCAGGGATCTTAAAGCAATTAGCATCACAATAGGTTAAGGGGAGGAGGAGGTCAGGGATTACATGAAAAATCACTTAGCAGAACAGTAGGTTAAGGTCATAAATCAGTCAAGTTTGACCCTGATTGTGTGCAACCCACATTAACAAAATGTCAGTGTTGCCTTCTTGCCCCACTACCGACTGTTTGGTTTGCCCTGGAATATAGCCAGTGTAGACCCATCCACCACAAAATGACTAACTTACAACATGATGTATATTGGTGTTTCTACTGTCACCTTAAGTGCTAAAGTTCAGCTGCCATTAGAAATATTGCAAGTATAGTTCCACTCAAAATTCCATCAACCTAGAACTTATAGTAAACATTTCGTTTATGTTCACTTGAGAGCCTCTTTCACAAAAATAACATCCTCTACAATGCAATCTTTCCTAAAACATAAATATAACCATAACATGTATACAGACATAACCCAAATACTTACTGAGAAAACATAAAAAATTCACAGATGCATTAAATTCACAATTACTCTGCACACCTCTAGTTACTGTACTATTCCTGTTCGTGGCTGAAATGCATAATGGTGTGCCATGGTAACTATAAAACTGTCTCGCTCTTCTTTTCTAATCATTGCCTTCCTTCCCATTTTCCCAGATTCTCTAACTCCCTCTCTGGAAGATACAGCCGCAGTGGAGGCAGCACTCCTATTGTCCCCTTAAAAGTACAAATCTGACTGTCATGGACTATCGTAGGGCGAGTTGGTTGGGAGCTGTAGCTCAACGTTAGTAATCTGTCACAAACTTCTTAGTTTTTCCTTTTGGTACTTAGGGTGCTCTTAATAATCCATTGACCTGTGTGATGCTTTGGTAACAGTGCTTTGTTATTATGTGTCCTGTCTTGTCATTCTAAGGTTTGGTGTTATAGCGTCCCCAGTGCTATATTACGAAAAGACTTGAAAAACAATATTTATAAAGAAGACACATTCAAAAATTGAATAATATATTTTTATCATGTAGCCGTAAAACAATAATTTCTCTGTCGAGAAATGCAAAGAAATGCAATGCAAAGAAATAATTTATGACAAAATGATCTAAAGAGACGACAAGATACGCTCTTTTGTTAATTTTTTTAGTCGACTTCACTTCCTCTCTTGTCTTGAGGGTGTACAGACGGACATCTTGCGAGTGCTGGCAAATGTAAGCATATTTGTATGAGTTAAGCATATAATATACTGATTTAATATTATTGTGCACTTTTAATTTGTAAGAGGTGATCCCGATTTCATGTCCGCCTTCCTTGAATTAACCTGCATTCAAGTAATTTACAGTTCAACAATCGCAGCGGCCGATGCAGCCAACGACGCCATTACGTGGCGATATTAACTTATGAAAAATTAGCTGAAGCGAAAAACTCGCCCGCTATTAGCATAATATTAATTTTTCTCCGCAGCCGCCCGACGTTGCAGAAAATACTTAGCTTTAAGATATTTATTTTCAGTACCATAGCCGAGACCCAGAGCCAGGACTCTGACTACAATACAATGGTTAACGGAGGTAAGAAAAATACTCTCGCGCGTGTGTGGGCCGCAATTTTAATTAATAACTAAAGATTTCTTGCTTCAAGGTGAACTGACTAGCCGAGGAAATTAATATGAAAAGTTTATTACATTGTACAACTTATATGCTCATGTTTTAAGATTCAGCGAGTCTAACATTCATTAACGTAACAGCCGGCCGAAGTGGCCGTGCGGTTAAAGGCGCTGCAGTCTGGAACCGCAAGACCGCTACGGTCGCAGGTTCGAATCCTGCCTCGGGCATGGATGTTTGTGATGTCCTTAGGTTAGTTAGGTTTAACTAGTTCTAAGTTCTAGGGGACTAATGACCTCAGCAGTTGAGTCCCATAGTGCTCAGAGCCATTAACGTAACAAATAATTTAAGATTAATATTGTTAAAATGGAGAACTTCAGGAAAGCATTTAATCGTAAAATCAAAATTAAATGAAATATCATTTTTATTAAGGCCCACCACGTAAGTCGGCCACAATCAAAAAATAATAATAACAATAACAATATATTAAATTACGACGGCCGACGGACGCGAGATTGGCGCCCAACGTGGGGCCCGATCAAAGAAAATATGAAATTTACTAAATCTGACTCTATTGTGATGAATGTAATTATGTATGTGTCTAATTGTTGTAAAATATTAATGCTTGTATGAATTCTTTTACATGTACAACAACAAAACCACACCCTGAGGAGATCTGGAGAAGAAAAAGTGTAGAAAAGACAAACGATTGCGAGAAAGAAAAATAAGTAAGGTAAGGCCTATTGTGCAAGCATCCTGTGTAGCTCTGTGCGGAATATCGAACCCATGTGCACATGAGATACCTTCGGTGTTTTGTGTATTTATGTGTTTATTTTTGGAGGGGATAATTAATCGTGTGTGTATCAGTGTTAAAGATTCGTCAGTGGCTTAAAGTGAATTTATTATGGGTAAGATAGGACAAGCTAAAGCATCTGTACCAGACGAACAAAATTTTGTTAATATGGAAAGTGAGGGTCATTTGCAATATGCAAACGAATCCCAAGCCACCGCCTCGGATAACATAATTTCCGGAGTGGGGGGTGAGGATCTGTGGACGGTGAATGACGCTCCACCGCAGAATGGGAATAGAGTAACAACTCCACTGCCTGGGCAGGGGGCCAATCGAGTGCTAGATTAAGCGGGGTACCAGTATGCTCACCGATTGCCGACTCTTTTGCTGAATTTCTGCGTAGGCTCGAAGAAAGAGATAGGGAAAGAGACGAAAAACTGGCTCAGATGCTACGTGAGCAAGAGCAGATCAATGAAGCGAAACTAGATAGGATCCAAAGTGAACTTGCCGAGATGCGGGACGCTTGCAAAGAAATCCCCGATCTTGTGCAAAGCTTAGCCGGCGAGATGCAAAAATTACAGATATCGCAGGCTAGGCTTGAAGATAATGTCCAGACTTTAACCAACCGCGTGGATAATGTGGAGATAGATGCACAGAAAAGTATTGACGCATATTTGGAAGTGCAAGCTCAAAAAGTAGAAAAAGAATTAAACGAATGGCTAGAAATAAAGGATCGTGAGATATCTGCAAAGATTGAAAGCGACGTAAAAACAGCTGTAGAACAAGCGACTGTGGCCGCGAGTGTAAATATTGACGCTAGCGCTGCTGCACTACATGCCGAATTAACACAGATCAAATCCCGTGTGACTGCGGAGTTGCCAAATTGGCAACAGGAGGTCGCACGGAGACTGTCTGCGTTGGAAAGTAATGTAAACAGTGGCGGACAGATCATGAATCCGACTCCGCGTACTGATTACTATAATAACGCTGACGGTAGGCAGGGTACGAGTGCGCAACCGCAACCTAATGCGAATTATGAGCACGAACAACATGCGATACCGTGCAGCGCACATCCTGAAGTAATGAGTGTCACAGAATGTAGCAATCAGATGTGCAAAAAAGAGGACAATGTAATAAAACACAGGACATTCCAACCCTTCAATAGCGAAAAACGAAATGTCCACCCTGTGGTATTTATTAAGAGCTTCAGGAATGTGTTTCCCAGGGCATGGACGGAAAGACAAAGAATACAGTTCGTGGTCTCCTTTATTCAAGGTGACGCGGCAGTGTGGGCCACCGACGTGTCCGAAAAATGTCTAACGATGCAACAGTTTGAAGGTGCATTCTTGCAAAAATTCTGGTCCGATAGCGTCCAAGAAAGACTACGAAAGGAGTTGTACAGTCCAGAAATGTACAATCCTAAGATGGGAACGTTACGCAAATATTTCGAAAAGTATATAAACAAAACCAGGTACTGGGACGAGCCAATGTCCGATCGTGACATAATCAGATTGATAAAAATGAAGTTGCCCAGTGAAATTAAAAGATATTTCATCAATGTGCCGGAATACGATATAGAACAATTCATGGAAATAGTGGATTCTGTTGACTTATTGATCGAAGATATGAAAACCGAAAACAAGTGGAACCATGCAGGCTGTAATCAACAAAAAGCCGATTACAATAGCAGCCACAGTAACGGTAGTAACTTAGTACCAAATGGTAACGGAAATAGGCAAGAGCACCGGCAACAGAATCGAGGCACAAACAATGGCAATGGTTATAACGGCAACGGTTATAATCGTCAAAATTGAAAGAGACATCATGATGGACGCATGAGTAATGGATATAATGGTAACGGCAATCCGCAATGGCGGAACAACCGAAACCAGTGGCGTGGTTGTAATGAACCGACATCACAGTGGCAACAAAACACAGCGCCACAATGGAACGCCAACCCAGGTCCATCACAGAGCATGACAGGAAGTTACAACCGACCACCGCAAAACCAGAGCCATACACAATATCAAAATACACCATCGGGGAGGCAGGGCGGCCAACCCAACAGTAGCAACAACAACAACCAGAACCACAATGTGAGGTTAGTGGAAGTGACAGACAACTGTCAACCCACTAATGCTCATCCATTAAACTAAAGACAGCCACAATACGCTCTCCGTTGCTGGCTGCAGGATGGTGTAGTGAGGGCACATCCACAGATGACAGCCATAAACTTTCTATGCTGAGATACAATGAAGGAACAAAAATAGAAAAAGGACTTGTAGACATACCGCAGAAGTGTAACCGAACCGACAAAAGTGTTGTGCAGGCTATATTGCAAGCAGATATATACGGAGCAGCAATACAGATAATAGTCGATACCGGTGCGTCAACCAATGTCATGAGTGCAAATTTTTACAAGTACTTGAGTCAAAATAATAAAATACCAGTATTGCCAGTGAAGAATTGTTGTGTAACAGGTGCGATAGGTGCACAATCTCATATCATAAGGCACCAGGTGCAAGTCGAGTTTATGGTAGGAAATGAAGCAATGAAAAGCTCGTTCCTAGTAGTTAAGGGATTAGGTGTTGCTTGCATCCTGGGGATGGAATTTTTACGCCAGAGGGACGCAAAAATCGACCTCTTGTGCGGGGGAGTAAGCTTTATGAATGAGGGTAAACGTGTAATTTTGCCGTTGTTGAGGACACGGGAAGTGCACGGTAAATATTGCCGGAGCTTTCAGTCGAGATTCGAAGGAATATAGGTAATGAATTTATATTCTGACTTAAGTACAAGACAAGCATATTTTAAAGATTTTATTACTGAAGACAAAGAGGAAAAAGGGAAACTGATAGCCATGAAAGTCAGGGAGTCAGAACATTTCACTGAAGCACAACAAAACGAATTGACTCAACTACTCACAGATTATGAGAATGTGTTTTCGGAAAAACCCGATGTTATCGAGGACTACACCTATAACATCGAAGTGGTACCTCACGATACTTTCTGTCACGCAAACTACACCATCCCGTGGTCAAAGGAGAAGGCAATTATGAAGGAAACAAGAAAAATACTTACAGAGACTTAAAGAAATTAGCGCAGTAGAGCACCTTTTACACATGTGAATAATAGGTTAAGTTTGTATTTTTCTCTGTTTGTAAATGTTCAGATTTTAGTGTAACATTTAAAGACAATGAGGCACACAAGATTAGTGCGATTCAATTTTGTAGATGTTAAGGAATAACAGTATTTTTAAGCAATTGCATTTTGAAGGAAAAAATGAACGTAGGTTTAAGAATAATTTACAAATTTCATTTTTAAAAAATGCTTTAAAGATATATAAAAAAAATTCAACAGCATGTAGTGAAAGAACTTTTCATTAGTGTGTCATGAATATTTTTGAACTGTAGTAGTAATGAAACTTATGAAATTCAATATATGTTATTCCATGTATTTATGTCTATACCGATCCTGAAATATGCTCAATCATAATTTACTTAACAATATGAGTGCAGGGTGTACATCACCCAAGGTACCTCATGTGTTGTGGACAAGGTACAAAGCAAATCAGTAAACGCAACTACCGCTAAGCACTGTTAAAATATATTGCCATCTGCTAAGGCAGAGATTTGCACGAATTTGTAGTGTAAACAAAATCACAAATCTAACATTAATCTAGGAACTTGCACGCTAGGCCTAGATTATAAAATGTCTACAATAATGCGAGAGGCAAAGTTTTGTAAAGTCGAGCCTGGCTCTGGAGGGCAAGTACGCAATGAGTGGGCAGACATGACATGGGGACTTACCTCAGATGAGACGGAAATACAATTGTATAGTCAAAAAATCTGAAGGCAAGTACGACTCTAAGTGGAAAATGAAAAGAGATAATTAGTGCGAGAGACTGGTAAAATCCAGCACGAGCCAAAATCCAGTTCAGACAGAATGAAATACATTAGTGTTTGTGAACTAATCGAAACAGTTACTTTAAGCAGTGTGAAAAACTGTGAAGGTGAAACTGTAATACGGACAGTGAAGTGCTAGTATTGAACGTTCAACAGCGATAAGGACGCCAAACGCCAATATTACGCACGAAAAACTGTGAATTTGCTTATAAATGTGAACTGTTAACGTGAAGTGAACCCACAGTCAATATTTTTGGGACAGACTTTAGTTTCAGTGAGCACAATAATGCGAGATTGGAATGCGATGCGTGGACTGTTGCAAAACAGCGACCGCAGAAACGGCTAATGTTTGTGCTAAACTCGTACTGGGACACTCACCAGTGCCTGCGAGTGCGGCGAAAACATAAATAATTTTATCAAGACAAAAACTGACGTGTAATGGAAACAGTGGCGCATCAAAACTTCATTCACGGGAGAAGATCCATGTCATGTATTCTGCAAGACAGTGCTAGCTTGACACTCGGAAGCTGGCGAAAACTTAACAACAACTGCCGCACTAATAAATGCTTCTTTCCCACTAGCGTAACCATCTGCAGCGGGAAACAAATATTACGTTGGTTGTGTGTATGTTTCATGTACTACGTCGGAGATGCGTAGCAGAGCTGACTCCTGCCAACAAGCGCGGGGGGCGAATATAAGCATTTAATCGTAATATCAAAATTAAATGAAATATCATTTTTATTAAGGCCCACCACGTACGTCGGCAACAATCAAATAATAACAATAACAATATATTAAATTACGACGGCCGACGGACGCGAGAGTGTACATGTTCCTTACCTGTTACCAAAGACTTTTCAACCTTTTAGAGAAAGTTTTTACTTCCGAAATATCACTTCCTGGGGGAGGCTTGCGAAACTCAAAAGGAGACAGCATCACGTGACTAAAAAACTTAGTAGGCCTACAGCGACAAACCTTTGTTTGCAGATTTTTGAACTGTACGCTCCCTTGATGTATGCTAGTAGAGCATCACAGTGAATTAACGCAGTAGCTTAGCATCTTTGCAATAATTCGATGAACCCTTTCTGTTCGACCGTTTGCCTGTGGATGTAAGGCACTATTCCAAAGTTTCTTAATGTGCAGCAACCTGCATAGCTGCTTCATTAAATCAGACAAAATATGCCCCTTGTCAGTTATTGTCTCAGGCATTCAGAACGTGAGTGTCTACTGGTTCATCATTGCCTGTGCTACTGTTTCGGTCTGCTGGTTCGGTATGGCTGTCAAAGAAATGAGACAAGAGAAACGCTCGATTATCGTCAAAACATAACAATTTCCTAATGGTGTTTGCACGAATGGTCTGAGGATATCCATCCCAATTATTGGAAATGATTTACCTTTTATCTTTGTAAAATAATCCTTTGGTGGCCAAGCTCCACCCTTTCTGTGCATGGTAAACATTTCGTTATGAAACAGGCCAGAGTCAGTGAGACTGTTTTGTGCTCTTTGTAAATTCCTTTACTACTGTTCCCCATCATGATTCCTTACAAGCAGCAGCAGTGTGCCTCAGACATCCAGTTGCCTCCCTTGTGTGTGTCCTTGACATCCAGTAATGCTGACACGGTGCAGTATGGCCAAGCAGCGGCATAACACCACTTCTTCTGTCAATGACTTCGCAGGACTCGGCAGCTAAGGCGGCGAAGGCCGAGTTGTGGCTGATGTCTCCGACACTGCCCGGCTGGCAATAACGGGAGACACAGCGACCGCAGTCCACTGCAGAAGCGCTGTGGCTAGTGTGCTATGTCCCAGGGCTCGGCTAGCCCTGCCGCAGTGGCACCTCTGCGTCTCGTGTCTCACGGAAGGCTGCCCTGACATGGGGCCTAACTGCAGACCCCATACAGCATTCCAGATGGCGCCTGAAATGTCACAGCGCTGTGATGGTAGTGGTGTGATTCTAACACAAGATGATTTCAGTACTAAAGCTTCTGGTTATTTACAGGGTTATTACAAATGATTGAAGCGATTTCACAGCTCTACAGTAACTTTATTATTTGAGATATTTTCACAATGCTTTGCACACACATACAAAAACTCAAAAAGTTTTTTTAGGCATCCACAAATGTTCGATATGTGCCCCTTTAGTGATTCGGCAGACATCAAGCCGATAATCAAGTTCCTCCCACACTCGGCGCAGCACGTCCCCATCAATGAGTTCGAAAGCATCGTTGATGCGAGCTCGTAGTTCTGGCACGTTTCTTGGTAGAGGAGGTTTAAACACTGAATCTTTCACATAACCCCACAGAAAGAAATCGCATGGGGTTACGTCGGGAGAGCGTGGAGGCCATGACATGAATTGCTGATCACGATCTCCACCACGACCGATCCATCGGTTTTCCAATCTCCTGTTTAAGAAATGCCGAACATCATGATGGAAGTGCGGTGGAGCACCATCCTGTTGAAAGATGAAGTCAGCGCTGTCGGTCTCCAGTTGTGGCATGAGCCAATTTTCCAGCATGTCCAGATACACGTGTCCTGTAACGTTTTTTTCGCAGAAGAAAAAGGGGCCGTAAACTTTAAACCGTGAGATTGCACAAAACACGTTAACTTTTGGTGAATTGCGAATTTGCCGCACGAATGCGTGAGGATTTTCTACCGCCCAGATTCGCACATTGTGTCTGTTCACTTCACCATTAAGAAAAAATGTTGCTTCATCACTGAAAACAAGTTTCGCACTGAACGCATCCTCTTCCATGAGCTGTTGCAACCGCGCCGAAAATTCAAAGCGTTTGACTTTGTCATCGGGTGTCAGGGCTTGTAGCAATTGTAAACGGTAAGGCTTCTGCTTTAGCCTTTTCCGTAAGATTTTCCAAACCATCGGCTGTGGTACGTTTAGCTCCCTGCTTGCTTTATTCGTCGACTTCTGCGGGCTACGCGTGAAACTTGCCCGCACGCGTTCAACCGTTTCATCGCTCACTGCAGGCCGACCCGTTGATTTCCCCTTACAGAGGCATCCAGAAGCTTTAAACTGCGCATACCGTCGCCGAATGGAGTTAGCAGTTGGTGGATCTTTGTTGAACTTCGTCCTGAAGTGTCGTTGCACTGTTATGACTGACTGATGTGAGTGCATTTCAAGCACAACATATGCTTTCTCGGCTCCTGACGCCATTTTGTCTCACTGCGCTCTCGAGCGCTCTGGCAGCAGAAACCTGAAGTGCGGCTTCAGCCGAACAAAACTTTATGAGTTTTTCTACGTATCTGTAGTGTGTCGTGACCATATGTCAATGAATGGAGCTACAGTGAATTTATGAAATCGCTTCAATCATTTGTAATAGCCCTGTATATACGAATGGACTGCACTTGCTTGGGCTTTGGTATGTCTTACAGCACGTATACGGAGCACTTCCGCACTTTCTGGGCTTAGGTGCTGCTGTGTCAACAATTTCCACACCTTGCCTGGCCAGCTCACCTTGCAATGTCCAATGGCTGTGTTGTGTTCTGTAAGGCATAACATCTGCAATCACCTGCTGACTCTACTTTAATCTATTTCCTATTTTGCACATTTCTGAGCGAATATGGTCAGTGTTCCATATTGCCTTCCCTCTTAACAAAACCCATTCCCTCAGGTCATCTTAACTAGACTATCCTTAAACACTAGAATGACAGATCCTGGCTGACGGCCCAACTGACTCCTTGCCATTCTTTCAAGATGACTTCTACCATCAAATTCTCTTAAATACTACTTATCGTAAGTCCCTTAGTTTGTTGCTTAACTTACTGTTAACAGTTATCTCTACTGCCTCCTTGGCTCTGGTAATCAATTCCACCGGGATTTGAACAATGGCTGGGTCCAAAATTTGTCTCCTATTTCGCTTTTTGTACATGTAAACAAGGATTACATTTAGCATAGTAAGTGTCATTGCGATAGTTAGTATGACAACTGTCAAAATTATTTCCCTCCAGTACTGATTTTCCCTGTACTGACTCACATGCTTCACCAGTGTCTCCACTGAGGCTGGACCCTCCTGCTCACTAACGAGTTTGTCTGTAGACTGTTTTAACTGTGGTCCCAATGTCTGGTTTAACACAGTCAGACCAGTGGGTGGCAACATTGCCATGGGTTCCTCAGGCCCATACAGTCGAAGCTGCGAAATGCTTCGATGGGTTATCCCTGAAATTATGGTCGGTAGATGGAAAATAGGTCCCATTATTTCCCATTATATTCCGTTTGTTAAAAATCTGCTTTCATATGAGTAACATTTTTGCTGTGATGAGTTTCCCCCGCTCGAAACGACTGGCTACTACTATTACTTTATCGAAGACAGATTACAATCAATGTGCCTCAACCAGCTAGAAGTACTACTCAGGCTTATTCTCCTCTTTCTTGAAAGCCTTCTCCATTTTCTCACCCATCAGGAACTTCACTACACAGGAATTCTGATCCTCTCTTGCTATCCTGTTTGAATAAACTGTAATTTCTCTTGCACCATTTCTGTAACTTCGGTTTTTTTTCATTTCCACAGGTCTGCTCCGGTCTTCCACATGTCTGCTCCTGTCTTCCACAACTGTTGACTTCTTCAGCATAACCCATTTAACAGGATATGTGTGGACTACATAACTTGCCTGTTATCGAAAAGGAAACTAAAACGTACATCTCTGCTCCATATATCCTTGCTTCTACTGTGGCCAGGTTGAAATAAAAGGGTGAATTTTTATGGTTAATTTCCGAGACCAGCCCTAACTCTGGTGGGTAATCATTTTACAACTGCCATAGCCCCTGCAGGTACTGTTCTTTTAACAAGTCCACTCCTAACTGGTCCTGCACAGCTTGCTGCATAGATTCCTGTAACTCTCCTATCTCCCTTTGTGCTTCCCAAACACTTTCTCCAAGGAGTGTAAACACTTTGTAACCATTACTTCCTTGTCCAATATTTCTACTTCAGTTTGCAACCTCTTGATATTTCTGTTTTGTTTATCTCATCACTTCCCAGTCAGCTTGTGCAGTAACCAAGTATTTTTCATCACATCTTTCTCCAAACTCACGATTTGCTTGGAGTGCCACTCACTTGCTGCCGTCTTTCCTATCACACTGTTTCCTTACTTACACTGTATCATTCACCCTCCTAACGTCCTCCTCGTCTGCTGTGAGGTAGTGAGTGGACCTTAAACATAACAGCACCCACACAGATGTAGAAGTTGAGAAACAGGACCACACTTACAAATCTGTACAAATGTGGCATAATCTGTATACATAGCAGCAGCTTCATCAAAAATGACGTACAGTTGGATGTCTATTGTGAGGAAACTATTGCTGTGTGTACAGATGATGCCACATTTGTACTGATTTGTAAGCGCGATCCTATTTCTGCACTTGTATGTCTGTGGATACTGGTGTGTTTGAGGACCATGCCCTCACGCAATTTTATGACTGCTTATTTGCAGAATGCTACATAATCTTATGATGCCCCAAAGGGTGAAATATGTTATTAAACAAGCATTATTTTGCTTCCAAGATTCATGGGTGTACTGCCAGATCCAATTGTCTATAGTCCATGATATTTCGGCGAATAACTGCTCCACCATCATTAGGTGGTGCTGATAGAGTAATGCGTCTGCTGTGGTGACTGCAGCAATTGGAGGGGGGGGGGGCACATTTTCAGATGCATTATGTCCGCTGTCCCTGTCGCATTGTGTACCTGGGTGTCATGTTCTGCTTTGGTGGAACTTAATATTGAGTCCCATGCCTTGCTCAGTTGGAAGCTCATTGTCACTGTTGATTAAATTATCGGCCACACAGATTTCAATTGCTGCTTTGAAAATGGAGTCTCAAAATTTATCACTGGTGGGCAAGATTTTTGATTGCTGGTAATTCACTTTATGTCCATTTCTAACGCAGTGTTCTGCTATTGAAGACCAGCATTCACATGATACACCTCCACTGTCTTGAGATGCAGGTCGTCTTTCACTGTCCGTAAGAAAGCTCATATTTTGGCTGGTGAGTGGAAACTGGCATTATGTGGTGTTTTTGCAGCATTCTGCCAATTTTGATGATACATTTCCAGGAAACTATGAAAGTAGTCTTCTTCTGTGTTTTCAGCCTCTGTTTTGTTCCTAGGGCTCTTGCATCCCAGGAGTATCCAAATTTGTCAGTTTCTGTATCCATTCTCATGGAAGACCCATTCCAGGCGCTGAAACTCTGCAGTCAGGCTTTGTTCATCTGAAATGGAATATGCCATGTGTGCTAGAATGTTGAGGATGCTGTTGTTCTTCGATGGATGGTGGCAACAGGAGGCATGGAGAAATGGAGCCAGCAAGCCTGAGCTGAACTTGGATGTTGATAAAAGGAAGTTTGCCACATTTTTCTATTTCCACAGTAAGCTGGATGTTTTATGGATGGAGTTCAGATGTTCTAAGAACCTGAGTATTTTTTCAGGTCCCTGTGGCTAGAAAAGTGTCGTTGACTTCCCTAAAGAAACAGAAAGGTTTTAGTTCAGCAGTTTCCAGTGTTCTGTCCTCACAGTACTCCATAAACAAATTTGCTACAACTGGTGAGATCGGACTTCTCAAGGCTACACCATCAGATTGCTCACAGTACTATCAATTGAAAATAAAACAGGTCAGTGTCAGAACAAGTCTATTAAAATATGTCAGCTCAGAACTGAACATCTCATTGCTTAGTTTTATGGAGTGTTCCAAGGAACCCAAGTGAAAATCGAGACATCAAAGCAGACCAAACTATCAAGCTCCTGCAGCCTTAGTTCCTTCACACTTGCTGATACGAGGGCCTGCCAGATAAAGCAGGTGCTTCAGCAGGGGATATATTGGTGTCCCAGTGTTCCTCACTATTGGTCAAATGTCTTCTTTGTGAGTCTTTGGTAAGCCATACAATCTAGGTGATACAGCAGGGTGCTGGTGAAGTGATCTGG
The DNA here is from genome assembly GCF_023898315.1 of Schistocerca nitens. NCBI lineage: Eukaryota > Metazoa > Arthropoda > Insecta > Orthoptera > Acrididae > Schistocerca > Schistocerca nitens. The sequence goes on along the minus strand of NC_064614.1, from coordinate 479,550,858 downwards.
CATTATCATCGTGCGCACCATTCTTTAACAGGCGGAGGTGCTCTGCTGCTTTTTGTTGATTGGATCTGCTGCTATTTTCTGGTATCCTGGATTGTTCAGGGTCTCCAGCATTTTCCCTTTCATAGTCCTTATACTGGAGAAGAACTGTTACCTTGCCCTTATCAGCTGGAAGGACAATGATTTCTTTATCTTCTCCGAGGACACGAAGTGCTGTCCTTTTTGCTTTGGAGATGTTGCTTCGTGGTGGAACCAAGTTGGTGAGAATTCAGCAGGTTTTCCTCTGCAGCACACTTGATACTCATTGGTTAGCCTGCCCCACAGCACTCATAATATCAGCTGTTAGAAGAGATGTAAGTGTTGGCACAAAGTTAAGCCCTTTCTCCACTTCTGCTGCGTTGTCCAGTGGGTTTCCTGTAAAACTGACCATGCTGCATCTGTTGGCTGCATCTCTTTACAACTACTTAACTGGAAATTGAGAAAACTTGGTGATTTGTCTTTTGGTTGATTTCTTGTACAGCAAATCCAACTGGGCCCCAAGTGATTCCACTGACCCAGTCCCGTGAATCTGCAGGGAGTACAGGGGACATCCACAGACGAAGCATTAAGAGCTCTCTGGCATTAACATAGAGCTGTCCTCAAGTGAACATGATCCTTTCCCTGACCAGGACCAGGTTGGCTCTTTGTTTGATGCAGTTAGTTGCAGGGGTGCTGATGAGAGGTGCCACTTTGCCACTGGTAGGTAGCACCCTCATCCACACATCTTAGTAAAAAGGAGAGGCAGCTTAGCAGATGTCCTTTCTTTTTTCGAAGCTTGTCCACCCATTTTCACAAGCCGACATACATCCTCCCCATAGAGGGGGGGTAGTAAGGAGCCTGCCACTTTCCCGGCAACCAAGACTGCTTTCTTTTTGAAATAATTAGTAATTGTCACTTTACCAGCCAGCCAATGGAGTGGGGAAAAGATTTTGTATAAAATATTTTGGTATGGTCCTAGCTACTTGTATGAAGTGGAGAGGAGACACACAGTTACAAACAAATTAAGCCAGAGATGCAGAAGTAACATGATTGGATTCACGTTTCAAGCTAATTTTGAGGGAGGCCATGAAGGTAATGCACTTCTGTTTTGGTTTTCTACGCTTCACAGATATCTCATTGCATCTTCAAAATCGTGTATTACCTCCTCTTGCACTTATCGCACATACAACATTTCAGGCATGAACCTGGAAAGTGCTACAATGTCCTCTTGAAGAATCATCTCCTGTTCATTCAGGAGGGCTTCCCATAGGTCCTGCAGGGCCTCTGAATAGTGCTGAATGGCCCTTCTCTCCAGCTTGCCCATACATGCTCAATATGATTAAATTAAGGCTTCAAGCAGACCAAGACACAGCATGAATCTCTGGTTCATCCGAGGACTCTTCCACAATTGTCACGGCATGTGGGTGTGCATTGTCAAGCATTAGTGTAAAGCCATCACCAATAAATGAAGTGAAATGCAAAACATCCTCCAAAAGGATTTCCTCCGCATAGTGATATGCCGTAAAACTCCCATCTCCAGCTACACCCACATACATTCTTAACAAGCCACTGTGCACTGTGTGGCGGAGGGTACCTTATACCACTATTAGTAATTAGGCATTTTCCATGCCCCATGAAGACCAAATCTGTCTCTACAGTCATACTGATTCCTCCCACACCCAGAAGGCCTCTTGGATGAGAATGTGCAAAGGAAATACCTTTCCTCAGGCTTTCTTCAGACCCTCTCCCTATAATCATGTGATCACAAACCAAATCATGACTCATTGGTAAACAACACTTGCTCCCATTGTTGTAATCTCCAGCCTACATAATCCCTTATGATGGTTGGTTGGTTTGTGGGGGTTGAAGGGACCAGACTACAAAGGCCATCGGTCCCTTTTTCCACGATCATGAAACACCCGCAAGGGACAAAAACAAGCAACGGAGAAGACAAGGGATGACACAGAAGAAGACAGACAGAGACAAAGACCAGAAAAGAGGAATTAAAAACAAACAGAGTGTTACAATGGTTGGCCAACCATGGAAACAAAAAAGGGAAAGCCAACCACAAAGAGACACACTAAAAACCCAATCTAAAAATGTTGGCCAAAGGCCAGACATAACACACAAAAGTAACAAAGCCTTAGATTGAGTGATAAAAGCCCCCAGCTCGAATAAAAGGCAAAACTAAGCCTGCCCTGGCAGCATCATCTGTTAAAAGGGCATGGCAGCATCATCTGTTAAAAGGGCAGGGAGCATATCAGGCAGTGTAAACATCTGCCAGAGCGCAGTTAAAAGCGGACGGTCCAACAAAATGTGGACCACTGTCAATGCTGAACCACAGCGACAGAGAGGTGGGTCCTCATGGCGCAGTAATTAACCATGCATCATCCATGTGTGACCAATGTGCAGCCGGTAGAGTACAACAGAGTCCTTGCGAGAGGCCTGCAAGGAGGAGCGCCACACTCTGGTAGCCTCCTTGACGACCCGAAGTTTGTTTGGCGAAGGCAGGGTGCACCAATCATAACCCCAGGAACCAAGTACCTTCTGGAGAGATGGCGACAAGTTCTGCAGTGAAAACACTGCAGCCAGCCAGCAATGAGCTTTGTTCAGGATGATCCCCAAGAGTAATAGCATAACCAACTTGACCAGCAACCATCAAACCGTCGGTATAGGCTACGGCAGAGCCGTGAAACGTGGCAAGGATGGAAAGAAAGCGGTGGCGCAGGGTCTCAGGAGGGACTGAGTCCTTCGGGCCCTGGGCCAAACCCAGCCGAAGGCATGAGCAGGGCACACACCATGGGGGTATATGAATATGAGTCCGGAAAAGACGTGGGAGAGGGAAAACTCAAGCCCAGAGAGAAGAGCCCACACACAAACGGTGATCGTACACCCTGACCAGGGCCGCTGTTCGGGAAGATGGATGACTGAGTTGGGGAACAGGAGACGGTAAGTGGGATGCCCGGGCAAGCTACAAACATTTGCAGCATAAGCGGCAAGTAGACGTAGGCGCCGGATCCGCAATGGAGGGACACCAGCCTTCACAAGTATGCTGTTTACAGGGCTTGTGCAGAAAGCTACAGTTGCGAATCGGATCCCGCAGTGAAGTATGGGGTCAAGTGATCGCAATGCAGAAGGTGATGCCATATCGTAAGCCGGGCTCCCATAACTGAGACAGGACTGAATCAACGCCCGATAAGTCATAGAAAGGTAGACTGATCAGCACCCCAGCTGGTGTGACTCAAGTAACGAAGAGCATTAAAATGGCGCCAGCATGTTTGTTTAAGCTGCTGAATATGAGGGAGCCAAGACAACTGGGCATCAAAAAGCAAGCCCTAAAACCGATGCGTCTCTACCACGGCAAGAAGTTCGCCATCAAGATAAAGCCATGGCTCAGGGTTAACAGTGCGACGTCGGCAGAAATGCACGATGCAGGTCTTGGCGGCTGAGAACAGGAAGCTGTGCGTGATGGCCCAAGACTGCGCCCTGGGGATAGCACTCTGTACCTGCCGCAACCGCAAAGCCAGTGGAGCTATAGTCAGGTAAAAGTCATCGGCATACAAAGAAGCCAATACGGATGTTCCCACAGCTGCAGCTTGCCCATTGATAGCAACTAAAAAGAGGCAGACACTCAAGACAGAGCCTTGCGGGACCCCATTCTCCTGGACTCGGGAGGAACTATGGGAGGGACTAACTTGCACAAGGAAGGAACGGAGCGACAGAAAATTTTGAATAAAAATCGGGAGTGGGCCCCTATGACCCTATCCATGAAGCGTGGTGAGGATATGATGTCGCCATGTTGTATTGTATGCCTTCCGCATGTCACAAAAGACAGAAACCAGATGCTGACGGCGGGTAAATGCCGTAAGGAGGGCAGACTCCAGGCAGACCAGATTATCGATGGCAGAGTGGCCCTTACGGAACCCACCCTGGGACAGAGCCAGAAGGCCCCGAGACTCAAGTAGACAACTCAACCTCCAGCTCACCATGCATTCGAGCAACTTGCACGGAATGTTGGTGAGGCCAATGGGGTGATAGCTACCTGCCTCCATTGGGTTCTTGCCAGGCATCAACACGGGGAGGATGATGCTTTCCTGCCATTGTGACGGGAACTCAACCCAGGTACGGTTGAAAAGGTATAGGAGGTGTCGCTGGCAGTTCACCAAGAGGTATTTCAGCATCTGATAGTGGATGCGGTCCGGCCCGAGAGCTGTACCAGGGCAATCGGCTAGGACACTTTGGAATTCCCACTCACTGAAAGGAGCATTGTACGATTCGGGATGGCATGTATGGAGTGAAAGGCTCCAACGTTCCAACCGCTCTTTCAGGGAGTGGAAGACCAGAAAGTAATTTGAAGAAGCGAAACTCTGAGCAAAATGCTCTGCTAAGAGTTCTGCAAACGTGTCTGGTTCAGTACAGACTGTGCCATCCAGGGAAAGCCCACAGACGCTGACAGGGTCTGAAACCCATAGAGTCGCCTAATCTTGGTGCAAACCTGCAATGGAGAAGTACGGATGCCAGTGGTGGAGACATACCTTTCCCAGCACTCCTGCTTCCGATGGCGAATAAGGCGGCGGGCCTGGGCACGGAGCTGTTTAAAGGCGATGAGGTGTTCCAATGAGAGGTGCCGCTATTGACGCTGGAGGGTCCACCTACAATCTCCAATCGCCTCAGCAATCTCAGGTGATCACCAAGGCCCAGTCCTCTATTGAGGGGACCCGGAAGAACAGAGAATTGAAGATTTCGCAGCAGAAATTATGCCGGTGGTGACCGTAGGAACCACCACATCAATGGCATCAGGAGAAAGAGGCTCAATAGTGGCAATGAAGGCAAACGAGTCCCAGTCAGCCTTATTCAAAGCCCATCTGGGGAGGCGCCCAGAAGAGTGACGCTGTGGCAGTGACAGAAAGATCGGAAAGTGGTCACTACCGCACAAGTTGTCATGTACACTCCATTGGAAAAATGGCAGAAGGCCAGGACTGCAGACTGAAAGGCCAATGGCTGAGTATGTGCCATGCGCCACACTGAAATGTGTGGAGGCACCTTTATTTAAGAGAGAAAGGTCGAGCTGTGCCACCACCTCCACAACAACAGTGCCTTGGCCTGTTGCCACCAATCCACCCCACAAAGGGTTATGGACATTAAAGTCACCCAGTAACAGAAAAGGTGGCGGCAGTTGGGCTATCAGCACAGCCAATACATGCTGTGGGACATAACTATCCGGTGGAAGGTAGATACTGCAGACAGTAATAGCCTGAGGCATCCACACCCGAACAGCGACAGCCTCTAAAGGTGTTTGAAGAGGTACATGCTGTAAAGAGAGTTAAGGACGTAGATACAGACGCCACCAGATACCCTCTCGTAAGCTGCGCGATTCTTATAATAACCCTGATAGCCATGGAGGGTGGGGGTTCGCATCGCCGGAAACCAAGTTTCCTGAAGAGCAATGCAGAAGAAAGGGTGAAGGCTGATAAGTTGTCGGAGCTCAGCAAGGTGGTGGAAAAAACCGCTGCAATTCCACTGGACACTGTCCGTGGGCGAAAAAGGCATGAAGGGACCAAGGAAACAATTTACACCACTGGGTCACCTGCTACCACCAATTGAGTACTTGTGCATTTGACATCCATTGTGTCCGAGGATCTGACAAGATCTAGGTCCTCAGCGGACACCAGAAACTCCGTTTCATCCTCAGACGTAGAGCTTGTAGGGAGCGGTGGTATGGGTGCCACCACGAAGTCTGGATTCATGGGTGCATTCTTCGTTTTTGTTTCTCTTGCTGTTCCTTTGGTGGTTCTGGCTGGGAGGGCTTCACTGGGTCAGTCTCAGGGTTGGAGGAGGACTGTGAAGCCCTACGACCTGTGGTTGCTTCAGCCACTGGCCAGAACCCGGGAAGGGAGTGACCCAATGGACCCTTTCCTGGCGAGAGGAGTCGAAGAAGACTTAAGCTTCTTTGGCTGGGTAGTGGGGATTGATGTCACTGATGGTTGGGAGGGGGGGGGGGGTGTTGCTCCTGAAGTAGGTGGTGCAGGAGCAACAGATAGGGAGAGCCCCCCATCATCAAGGGGGCACGTGCAGTCTTACAGCTCTGAGAACTGGCTGGAATTGGTGCAACGGATGGGGCTACAACTGTTCTCGTAGCGGAGGTGTATGAGGAGGTCATAGCCACAGGTTGCAGACGCTCACATTTTCTCCTAGCATCAGTGTAGGTCAGTCAGTCCAGGGTCTTATATTCCACAATTTTCCTCTCTTTCTGCAAAATCCTGCAATCCGGTGAGCAAGGTGAATGATGCTCTCTGCAAGGTGACACAGATGGGAGGCGGGGCACATGGAGTATTAGGATGCGATGGATATCCACAATCTTGACAGGTGGGGCCGGAAGTACAGCGGGAAGACATATGGCCAAACTTCCAGCACTTAAAGCACTGCATTGGGGGAGGGATATAGCGCTTGACATTACAGCGATAGACCATCACCTTGACCTTCTCAGGCAATGTATCAATGCAATAGAAGGTCCCTCTGGAATATAATACCCAGACCATATTTAAACTCTTACGGGGTGTGATGGTAACTGAAACTTCCCCCAACTTGTCACAAGTGAGTAATGCCCGCGACTGGGCAGAGGATGCTGTTTTTGTAAAAACTGACCCAGAGCGCACTTTTGACGAGCCCTTCACCTCCCCAGACTTGTCCTCTAAATGCTCTACAAAGAACTGAGGCTTCATCGTCATGAAAGACTTCCCATCAGCTCTCATACAAACTAGGTACCAGGGCGAATAAGTCTCGCTCCCATCCTTAGCCTTTCACTCCTCCCAAGGTGTGGCCAGGGAGGGGAATGATTAGGCGTCATACTTCTGCACATTTAAGTGAGCCATAGAATGCTTAGAGACTGCTGGTGGCTGGCTACCAGCAAGAGATGATGTACCACACTTCATTGCGGGTCATCCGCTCTGATGCCACCCACTCTGACCAAGAGACCTCCCCACTGGCGCCACCCAGCCGCAGCAAGGGCCACCTGGCAGGATGGCCATTGCCGGGAGTCCCGATGCCCCTGGGAGATAGGTATCTACTCCTTGGCATACATGTGGAGTTAAAAGCGCAGTCATCAACAGAGCAATCCCTGTGTTGCAGGGGGCTACAACCAACAGGGTACATGGCGGCCCCACCACAACGGACTGGCTACCGTGCTGGAAATTATGTGCAAAGAAGTTCGTGGTTGTCGTTGGCACAGAAAGTGACATAGCATAGTGGATGGAGGAAACGGCACCCAGGAATATATCCTTGCCCAAGAGATGGAGAATGAGCTAGACTGCAATGCAACAATGAGAAAGGGGGCTAAAGATCTCAATGCACTATGGAAACGTTGCACCATGTAAGGCGCCTTTCCCCAATTGGCTCGCTCTTCAGAAAAATTTGGTAGTATGGAGGTCAAACCCTACAGGGGACCATCACATAAAGGCCGAAACATGTGAGACTTCTTTTAGTTGCCTCTTACGGCAGGCAGGAATACTGCGGGCCTATTCTAATCCCCGGACCCGCAGGGGGGAATCCCTTGTGAAACATGGTTGAGTTGTACTATGCGCTCTGATGGATTATGGGCCTGTACCAGCTCTTCAGGACTGAAGATTGGCTTTATCCAGTCTTCTTCAAACAGTTCTCTCACTAACACTGACCTCTCAAACTTGTGGACTCAATTTCATGCTATAAGGGAGGTGGTGTTGCAGTTGCCAAGAAGTTGAAGTTGTAAGACGTGATCATTTCTTGCCAGTGCTGCTCTTCTCAGGCCTGATACTTCTTTCCTTGCACAGCCTCATTTCCCATCATCTTCGTGTAGGTCTGGCAATAGTGGAAGGTAATAGTTCACAACACTTCTGTAAAGTAATGCATACTGCAAGCGTTTGCAAGATCTTCATGGCTTAACAGCATGTTTAATCCAGAAAGCTGATTACAATGATGACAGAAAGATCCTACAAACACATGTGTCTGAAAGGAGAACAATACAAGGTGCAACAGTAGTGCAACATGAGAGTGAAAACACTATTGCCTCAAGTTAAGTGACGCATTTTTGAGGTTGCATGGGAAAAAAACAATTATCGTCTGTGCAATGAACAATTGAAACACCATTGTTTGCTCATAATGCAACACAAAAGACATACCCTGTCTAAAAATATGGGATGAAATACTACACTTTGATATAATACATAATTGCACGACATTTATTGCAAATTGCATTTTTGTGCCAGCCAGTGTATTTATGAAACTAGGGATTTAATGGCACATTAAAAATGAAATCACAACACTACTAATGATGACACAAGCACCTAAATCTTAGCATCATTTTTCAATTATTCCTCACATTTGGATAAGGTTGATGAGAAAAATATGCAGAAGAATATAATGGAGAGGGAAGAGGTACTAAACAAAGATAAGATTTCTTAAAAGACATCATAGTCGCCATTGATTGTATGAAATATATATTATTACGATTGCAATTTCGGCCTTAGGGACATTTTCAAGTAACATTGCAAAATTTACCTAAACACAAAAAAATACAAAAGTGAAGCACAGGGTGTATATACAGAATATAAGACTATCTGAGATGAGTACATGTCCTTATAAAAAATGCAGCCTTTTGACTGCAAGAGTCCCACAAGTTCCGATGAGTACGACACTTATTACATCGTAAAATGTTGTTAAATATGTACTGAATTGTCAACGTTACCATTGTTCTAATAATCTATCACATATACAAGCTCAGGTGCACTGACAACATGTGGAGCTAAGTCTGTTGGCGCAAAAATAAATTTACTAAAGATACCGCCTGTGCATGTAGCAAAGATAGTGCACACCAAGGATACAACTTATAAGCTTTATATCGTAAAGTCTTTTCATCTGTCAACATCATACAGCTTTCTAAATAGTGCTATGATTGAAAGGGCAGTAGGATAGGATGGGAATATTTATTTATAACATAATAGAGGATAATACATGTGTTATCTGTTAATAAGCTCTCACATTGACTTAACTGCTCATAAATGAGATGAAGACAGAGCTCTGATGTATAATTCTTTGTATGCGTATACATTCTACGAATATGAATGGCGTAAAATGCTCACCAGCAATCCAGTTCACTGTGCAGCACCACAAATCGGGACAACACATCACAATGCCTCTGCACAAATACAGGATGCATCCTTCAAGCAGGCTCTATTATAGCGAACACTACTAAGTAAATATGTATACTATTCCATCGAAATTGCTTAAAATGTTTTCAATAAGTGTCCAAAATAAATGTACAGTTTTATGAATCACTGTTGAAGTAGATTGATACAGTAAATCACATTCTTCAGATACAATGAAATGTCGAGGTTACATTTCATTTACAAAATATACAAAAATAAAATACATTGGAGTATGCTTTTCTTCCCATAAACTTTTCTTTACAGTAAAATACACCAGGATTACTGATAAAATACACCAGGATTAAGACAAAACTGGTCAGATACATCGCATAAAAATTGGCGCTCCTAAAATACATAAAATAAGAGAATAGATACATTGCAAGTGGTAGCGGATATGACACTACACAGTAACTAATATAATTTTGAAGTATCCACTTTTTTTAAAAATAAACCTCATTTACACACTTGTCTATACAAAATGTCAGGGTGGTAAACTCCCATCAGATGTCAAAGGTATTGCGGCCGTAAGCCATTTTACAATCTGTCATTTGTACATAAAACGGACTGGAAATTATCTAAAAATCTCTATTTTTTAAATCAGAGCCTGGTTGAAGGATGCATCCTGTATTTGTGCACAGGCATTGTGATGTGTTATCATGATTTGTGCTGCTGCACAGTGAACTGGATTGCTGGCGAGTGTTTTACGCCATTCATATTCGTAGAATGTATATGCATGCAAAGAATTATGTATCAGAGCTCTGTCTTCATCTCATTTTTGGGCACATAAGTCAATGTGAGAGCTTATTAACAGATAACACATGTATTATCCTCTATTATGTTATAAATAAATATTCCCATCATATCCTACTGCCCCTTTCAATCATAGCACTATTTAGAAAGCTGAATGATGTCGACAGATGATGTACATTTCTCACCAATTTTTATAATTACGCTACTATCTTAATGAAATGTTTCTTTATTTATGTATATACACCCTGTGCTTCACCTTTTTTTAAAGATAACTTTTGCAGTGTTACTTGAAAAATTGCAATCGTAATAATAAATATTTCATACAGTCAACAGTGACTATGATGTCTTTTAAGAAATATTATATGACTGTGAATCCCAACCATGAGAAGTTGATAAAGATAAGATTGATTTTAAAATAAAAAAAGGAGTTTAAAAGAAACAATTCGAATCATGTGCCTAGTGAATGAAAAGAAGAACAAACAAAACTTAGCTTACTGTCCTAACATTTGTGGACGTGGACAATTTTTTACGATGTAAGATGAAATATGATGTCCCAATCCTTTAACTAAATGGAGATAAAATGTGCGCTGAAAGTGTAATGGGAAAATATGTAATTGCTAAGGATGTTTGCAGACAATTTGGCTAAAAGTAAAAAGACGTGGAAGATGTGGTGAATAGAAAGCAACATTACAAAGGATGACAACAGGAAATTACTTGCACCATTTAATAAAATGGCACCACTTGCATCAGTTAATTACTAGCTATTCAAAAACAAACTGACAACTATATTGAATTATAACATATTAAGCTAAGGACCACAACTGCAAAAATCTTCATATTGGTATCACAGACCATAAGGTTCGTTAGCTTCTTGATAGTTTCTAGAAAACTTTCGTTATTAAATGTGCTAGTAAAATAGCTGTATGTCGCTGCTTATCTGACAAATCTTTTAACCCTTATTATACTGTATTATGAACGATTAGTAAATACAGTGCCATACTGTTATACATTTATTTTTATTTATGGACAGTATGGTCACCTGCAGAAGACCTTATAGTGTGTAACTGGAACTCTCTCGATACATATGCAGCACTGTAAGGAAGTCACGAAAGATTTTTATATCTGTGAACAGGTGCGAACTGTATCACTATCCTTCCAAATATACATTCACAAGATTCATACCATAGCATCTTATCAGTTAAAATGTGAATTCATAATCATAATCGGACAAAAGGAAGTTTATGGAAAGTATATCACTGAAGTGCTTAAAATGTAATTTTTTGTAGATATTTTATTACATACAGCTCTCTTATGAATGATAATCACAGCCATTCATCTGACATTGCAGGCCTCCTGTTGACTCCAACATACAGCATGATACATGCTTATAATGTAACGTGGATCCCACATTTAACAAACCATAATAAAGGTGGGCTTACAGTGAAAATGAGGATCAACATTCATACGCATTACTTAACTTATGAGTACAAGCATTATTACAACAACATTACTGTACATTCTGGCACTTTGTTGGAAATGCTATATACATGTTATAATTTCATAATATACATAGCACAAATAATACAAGAAAACATATACAGTAGATTATCATACAATTGATTTCAGCCTTACCAAAGCCATTTTACATACCAGGCCCATATTTTAAAAATACACAGTATTCATTGTGATGGTACATGAAGCATCTTCAATGCATCTTCGACAACCTCAGCCATAATCTTTGGTGTTGATTCTCTCAAGTTTTCATCTATATCAAATGCATCACAATCCATATTTGTTACACATTTAAAAAGCATTTTGTACATATATTTAAAAATCCCAATAACCAATGTTATTGAAAATTTTGTACATTATGTGCAAATATAAGTTTTTAAATGAACAGAAGTTACTAATATACTTCTGTAAAACGTTAGCAACCATATAAATATGTTCTGCCACATATCAGTTCAGCTTATTGTACTGTGCAAAGATGCATAAAACAAAATGTATGCAGCACCAGTTTTCACAGATGATTGTGACATAACATTTACTTCATGGTCATCAAATTTATACCACTTATTTTTTACATCATTTTTACAATATGCTGTATAATGGCCACCTTCCATAGTTCCATAATGATTTGAGACACCATACAAACTGAAAGTCATGTGTGAATGGTTGTAACTTGATTCATTAAGATACTGTTCCATATCAAGTTTCTCAATGGGAAAATCAACACAGTTTTGTCTTTTCCGACACCAACCGTCGACATAAAACCTGAAATAAGGATGTTCAAAATGAGAATTGGCAAAGCACGCAAGCAAAGATGACAAATGATATAAAACAGTGGTACAGAATAATTATCTCATTGTTGCCAGTTTTCTTTCTTTCTTCTTTTGTTGTAAAGCAAAAAGAAAGGGAGAAAGAAAGGAGGAAAAGGTCATGCGCAACTCAATGTAAACACACAGGACAGATGAACACAACCACTAAAATAGTTTGGATTTCACAGAGAACTGTCAACTCCACAGGCTCTATTTATCTTGACAGTTTACAAACAAAAATCAATAAACCAGCAATTATTTCCATTGTGATTATTTTGTGATCTCATCAAGGCTTTTGATATCCCTATGAAAAGATTAAAGTTATGGAACAGTATGCACAACAAGACAATGTTTTTGTATCTTGTATGCCTTACGGAAAAAAGTGTGTTTCAGTCCTATGTGGATCACACAGCAATAAGTAGCATTTGATGTGTGTGGCCAGAAAATGTAATTTTTTTCAGATGATATGAGTACAAGAATGAAAGCAGTACTGGTCGCATAGCTGAAAAGGCAGTTAATGAAATATTTGACAAATTCAACAGATTATTCAAAGCAAATGAATTACCATTAAATTTTGACATGATTCAGTGCTTACACTTGAGTACTTTTCATAGAACTGCACTAGGTACAGCTCTAACAATGAAACACAAGAAGTAGAAAGTACTGAACATGTTTCTGCCAGACCTTTCTCAAAAAATAGTGGAAAGTGTGAAAATAATGCTATGACCATAAACAACTTTTACAATGGCTTCAAGGAGTTTTTTTTTTTTTTTTTTTTTTTTTAATGTGAGTAAAAATGGGAGTCTTATACATGAGTGCACATGTATTTTAATATCTTATGGGTAATGTGATGGAATTACAGACTGAACTATAGAACTTAACTTTTGGACAAACTGCTACTCCAACGAAGAGAACCTTCAATATATATATATATATATATATATATATATATATATATATATATATATATATATATATATATATATATAACAGAGGGAAACATTCCACGTGGAAAAAATATATCTAAAAAGAAAGAAAGTGATGAGACTTACCAAACAAAAGCGCTGGCAGGTCGATAGACACACAAACAAACACAAACATACACACAAAATTCTAGCTTTCGCAACAAACGGTTGCTTCGTCAGGAAAGAGGGAAGGAGAGGGAAAGATGAAAGGAAGTGGGTTTTAAGGGAGAGGGTAAGGAGTCATTCCAATCCCGGGAGCGGAAAGACTTTCCTTAGGGGGAAAAAAGGACGGGTATACACTCGCACACACACACCACACACATATCCATCCGCATATTAAGTCTTTCCGCTCCCGGGATTGGAATGACTCCTTACCCTCTCCCTTAAAACCCACTTCCTTTCATCTTTCCCTCTCCTTCCCTCTTTCCTGACGAAGCAACCGTTTGTTGCGAAAGCTAGAATTTTGTGTGTATGTTTGTGTGTCTATCGACCTGCCAGCGCTTTTGTTTGGTAAGTCTCATCACTTTCTTTCTTTCTTTTTATATATATATATATATATATATATATATATATATATATATATATATATATATATATATATTAGATACAAAGGGTGTTCAAAAAGTTCTGCTCAGTCGTCTCTAATTTTTTTTTTTTTTTTATTTATTTTGTGCAGCAGGAGAATGAATTTTTTTGTGAACATAATTGGAACATTTAGCTATAAGTTGGTATATAAAAGTATTTTCTTTTATTTACAGGTGAGCCATAATGGACCATGAAGTAGATGTCAGGTTGCAACAATGGTCGATGATGGAGTTCCACTTCAAAACCGGCGATGACTCTGCCACACTGATTCACAGGAAGTTGCGCCCTGTTTATGGGGAGGACACAGTGGATCACAGCAGTATCCAGCAGTGGTTGCAGATGTTTAAAGAAGGTGATTTCTCTCTACTGGACAATCCACGATGCGGTAGACAATCATCAACGGCAGTGAGTGATGTGAATAAGGAGACCATTGATCAAATCATCCAAAATGACAGATGTGTAATGACACGGCAGCTTACTGAAATTGACTTGTTTGTCATTGGGCAGTGTGGTATCACTGGTACAGTAACTAGGGTACAGAAAAATTTGTGTACGTTGGGTGCCTTAATCACTGACAAGAGAAATGAAAAAGATGAGGAATAATGTGTGCGAGAGTCTCACAAAGACCTTTACTGAAGAGTGGAAACAGTGTTTTGATGGCGTCATTACCCAGGATGAAACATGGTTGCTTTTGTCCGAACCTGAGAGCAAAACCCAATCCATGGAGTGGCGTCATCTGGGTTCCCCTTGGAAGAAGCAACCAAGACTTTGACGAACCGCAGGCCGAAAGGTGATGGCCTCCTTCTTCTGGGATCAGTGTGATGTCATTTTCATTTACTTTTTGGAACCTTGCTCCACAATTTGCTGGGACTGTTCCTGTTTGTCACTGAACAAGCTGTGATGTGTCATCAAGACCCACAGACCACAGCATCAGGGTCAGTTCATCAGACTACACCATGACAATGCCAAACCTGATACAGCCCTTATGACGCAGGAGAAAATCAGGAAAATTGTTCCTCATCCTTTCTACTGTCCAGACTTGGCTCTGTCTAATTTTTAGCTCTTTGGTTGTCTGAAGGCCCACCTGTGCGATAAAACATTTGATAATGAGAAAGACCTTATTTGCTGGGACAAGTGATGGTGTAAAAGTCAATCCCCAGAATTTTATCAAAGTGCATTTACATCATGGAAAGAATGTTGGGCCAGATGTGTCACAGCTTACGGAGGCAACATTGAGTAGGCTCGATGTATAGCTAAATGTTCCAAGTATGTTTACAAAAAAATTCATTCTCCTCCTGCAAAAAATAAAAAAATCAGAGACAACCATGGAAAACTTTTACTTTCTGACTGAGAAACCAAATAGCAGTTTTCGTAGTTCTAGCTTCAAAATTCCCTTAAGAGCAACATACTTTCAAAATGTCTTTCATACCCAATTTAACCTTCTTAGGAGTAGAATTTCGGACAATCTCTTCCTAAATGATTCCTACTGAATAAGATTCACACACTCTACAAACTTCAAGTTTCTATCCTCAAGTGGTTTGGGTTGGACAATGATGAGTCAGTGAACCAGTCTGACCCTATTTCACCCTCTTAAGGGTTGAATTTCCAAAAACAGTGAAACAAGTATTTTTTCCATCTCCAAATGAGAAGCCAAATATCAATTTTCAAAGATTTAGCTTTAAAAATGCTTTCACAATGAAATGCTTTCATAAAATCTTTTCACCCCCACAGGCTTAATTTGTCTAAACAGACACACTAAAAAACACCTCCATCCCCCTACTTCACTCCCTTAGAATTGGAATTTCAAAAAATTCCTTCTCAAATGATGCCTACAGTACAAGATCCACACTTTCTCCAAATTTCATTTTTGCATCCTTAGAATTTTGGGCTGGGCGATGATGAGTGAGTGAGTCAGTCAGAACATTACCTTTATATATATATGTGTGTGTGTGTGTTCAACGGTACGTACAGACATTTGTTTGATGGCGCACTGGGTCATGCAAAGAATTTTCATTTGTGTATTACACTCCAAGACAATGCAAAACCTAAGTTTTAAAGCCTTCACCCGGTACCCTACACTGTTTACGACGAAGTTGCTTCTGAACTCAACAGTTTAGAACAAATCGACATTTTGTAACCAGTTTTTGCAAGTTAGTGGGTATCTCCCATTGTGATAACAAAAAAGCGAACATGAAGATCAGACTTTTTGCTGACTTTAAAGCCACAGTTAACGCTCAAATAGTGACTGATTCCTCATCGTTTACATGAATTGATGAATCTACGGATTGCCTAGCAGGTGGACGACTCTTTTCAAAAAATTTTTTGCCGAAGACTCATCTTCAACTTCCCCTGAATGAGGAAACAAAAGAAGTTATGGTGACTAACATGCCTTCACTTAGGAAGTCCCTCACTGCTGCAATACTTCAATGCTTTCTTGACCGTGTGACATCAAAAGTTCCGTCCTGTTCAAATTGTTTAGATGATGATACTGTATCCAAGCAAACACCGGAACAGCATCTCAAAAATTTGGAGTCTTTTTAAAATTTGAGCAGACACAGAGCTCAAGTGTAATTTAATAAAATGTTCGATTTTAAAACTGAAATTGAATGCTTGGGACAGGTTATTGACACCCACGATGCTTGTTCCTCAATCAAGCATTTAGAGGCCATAAGGATATTATCTTATCTTACAAATGTACGAGAACTCCAAACTGTTCTCAGAAAAGAGAAATACTACATCAAAGTCATTTCAAATGGAGCACACGTAGCCACTCTTTGCATCACCTATGGTATAAAAATGCTCCTTTTGAATTGACTGGATAATGAAAAATATCTTTTCAAAAATTGGAACATGCATTACTGGTTTGTTCTTGTTTATGCATTTTGATCCACAAAACCAGTGGTTCTTGCAGTTGAAAACTCTTCATTTGGAACAGGGCAGTTTTATCTCACAAGTTTGGCAATACGGAATTTCCTGTAGCATTTGCATCTGAGACACTTAACAAGGTCACAGTCAACCACAGTCAGCTGTAAAAGGGAGCTTTAGCCATAATTTATGATGTCACAAAATTTCATCAATATTTGTACGATAGAAAATTTTTTCTTGTGACAGATCACAAACTGCAAACTGCTCTTTTTCATCTGTACCTGATCATAAAGCACAAAAGTTGCAACATTAGTTACCTAGTACTTTCCACTTATTATCATGAAATTCTTTATCGCCCTATGGCACAGCGTGTAATGCAGAAGCTCTGTTTCACTTACCTATGGGGAAACAATCTGGATTTCGACACACCAGAAGTTTCTTGTCTTCAAACTCATAATTCTTATTTGCAAGCACTGCAAGCTTTTTGCCAGTGATTCTCAGCGCATCACAGAGGCTACTGAACCTGAACAATTACGATTGATCAAGTACTGCATTTGGATACAGTGGAGTCACAATCCAAAAATCAATCTCACAAGGAACCCCATGAGTGCGAGTTCACAAAACGCCAATGATGTTTATGCCATTCGATGCCCTGCGTATTGTCTACTGAGCAGCCACAATATTGGCTGCTAATTGCAACAGAGGGTGGGATTGGAGATATACAATGGAGAACACAGCATGAGGCTAAGGAGCATAGTTGCACTGCTTAGTTGACAAGTGCCTCACAGCAATGCTACAGAGCTAGTGGTGCTGATACAAAGCATAGCAATGACAATGATAAACAAAGCAAAACTGCAAACTGAGGGTGTTCTATGGCTACATGGATGACACGTTCGTGATTTGGCCACATGGTGAAGAAAATCTACAAGAATTTCTTAACAACCTCAACAGCATACATGACAATATTAAATTCACCATGGAGGTGGAAGAAAACAGATGTCTGCCTTTCCTCATCATAATAAAGAAGACGACTTACGGCACCCTAGGCTATTCTGTGTACAGGAAGAAGACACACACTAACCTGTACTTTAAAGTCAGCAGCTGCAACAATCCACAACAAAGCAAATCCGTGCTCACCATCTTGGTGTGCATAATACGAGAGATGCGACAATGAGAGTCTACCTGCCAAAATGCAGCACTTGAGAAAGACTTTTTGCAAGAATGGTTATTGTGAGTCACAGATAAGATGCATATTAGAAAAGAGCAACATTAAAACTATCTTTCACTCATTGGCCAAATCAAGAATATGCTACGCTCAGTGAAGGATAACTTAAGAATACAGGCACCAGGAGTCTACAGCATCAGCTGCACATGTCGCAAACAGTATGTTGGCCAGACCCAGCGATGCATATCGCAGTGCTACTCAGCTCACATAAGGAACATTCACCTTGGCCAAACAGAGAAATCTGCAGTGGCAGAACACTGTCTCAAGGAAAATCATATGTTTGATTTTGAACAAACAAAGCTGCTGTGCAGGGTGAACGGGTTCTGGGAGTCAATCTTTGAAGAGGCTGTGGAAAAACGAGTTAATGACCAGAGGAGCCTGTGGTCCAGTGGTTATAAAGAACTTGACAGGGCATGAACTCAACACTTCACCTATAGATGACAAATAGGAAGCTTGTTGAAACGGTACCACATGATGACGCCTTGACTCAGCTGATGACCCGAGAAGACTCGATGCCATGACTTGGCTAATAAACTGAGAAGACTTCATCATTGAGATTCACTAAGAAAGTCTAAATTCGCATATAGCTGACAGTTTTTTTGCACGACATACCGCGCACACGGGCTCTCAAATTGATTCTGTATTCACAGAGGTCCAAAAATGTTTTTGATGTCATTCCTCATAAGCGGCTTCCAGCTGCATTGCTTTCCTATGGACTATTGTCTCATTTGTGCGACTGGATTCGTGATTTCCTGTCTGAGAGGTCACTTCTAATACTGTGTGGTGTGTACCCCATTATGACAAAAACTTGATGTGAAATTCAGAGGTTGGTTGGACTGAGGCTAGCTTGTAATGGCTAAGGTGTGGGTTCGATTCCTGCTGGGGGTACCTGTTTTTAACAGCCACAAATGTAACCTATTTACCTCCAGTAATGCCAAGTAAAGAGCGCAGGACTGGCACTAGATTGGGATTCAAGCTGGGATTCCAATTTTTCTCTAGATTTGAACCCTTCAAGATGATACTGCCTCATCATTTTGGGGTTTCTTCATGATGCCAAACTCCTCCAGGTCCCTACACATGGCGCGATTCTAACTATTAGTTAAAGGGAATTCAATAGTTGACACCTGTTCATGTGGGGTCAACAATGATGATATGCGTGGCACAAAACTATTCGTTGCGATACCTCTAGCCGAACATGTGCGCATCTCACTACTGGTAAAGAAACAATACATATTTCAAGTCTATTTGCGGCAGTAAGACAATAGCAAAAGGTGCCAGGTTTGAACCCTGCCAGGCAAAAATCAATTGTGTCAGTGTTTCCGATTTCAACACCATGTTGTTGGTGAACATATTTATAATCCGACATCAGATTGTGCTAAGTTAACAATTAACTTAGGTACTGGGTTCTACTCCCTGTCCATCACCACAACTTTCCTCCATGGCATTTCACACTTGTGGTATTACATACTTCTTGTGGTTACTTCTCACGGGCAATATAAGCTTCATGGTGTTCTTGGTGCAGTGCTGAATGTGTAGTCATTTACTTTCTTTTCAAGTTTGGATATTCGGTACTGCAAACAGATACTGATGAACATTTCGATATGTAATGTAACATTTTGGTAAAGTGTCAAAATACTTAAGTAATGAATTAAATTTAAAATTTAGTGAGCAAAGCACTGAATTAGATTCGAAATTTCAAGACTTGTCCAAAAATATGCACAAGAAATTTGATACTGTGGTGACAAACTTGAACAGTCAATTAAATGTGAATCTCATGCAGATCAGAACTGTGAGCACAAGTCTCACAGAGGCATACTATGAGATTTCTGATCAAGTTGGAAGGTTGTCTCAAGATGTAAAAGAGTTTAAAGATACTCACAAGAGAACCTCCCCATCGCACCCCTCTCAGATTTAGTTATAAGTTGGCACAGTGGATAGGCCTTGAAAAACTGAACACAGATCAATTGAGAAAACAGGAAGAAGTTGTGTGGAACTGTGAAAAAATAAGCAAAATATACAAACTGAGTAGTTCATGCGAAGATAAGCAACATCAAGGAGATTAGAAACGCAGGAGCGCCGTGGTCTCGTGGTAACGTGAGCAGCTGCGGAACGAGAGGTCCTGGGTTCAAATCTTCCATTGAGTGAAAAGTTTAATTTTCTATTTTCAGTTTATGTGACAAACTGCCTATTGGCTTCTGTCTCGGGTTCTTCGGCCGACGTTCATCTAATGATTTTTCTGACGTTTCGCCAACACGAGTAGCTGGCATTGTCAAAGCTTCACCCTCCATTGCCGGCAGTGGTACACCAACAGTGCATTCCTGCACCCATAACAACAACGGCCGGTACGACGCTGTCACAACAGTGTAAAGAGAAATCAGGAGGTGCATAATGGCACCAAATTCCAGCATAGAAACCTAAATAATAGGTTCCACGCTGGTTATCAGAATGGCAGGAACAGACCACACGCAGAGCAGTGGTCATCAGGCAGAAGAATGGTATCCTGTGGAGACCAAACTATCCACAGAATAATATTCCACCAAATGGAAATCACGACTGGAATCAACTTGCTTCTGAGTCGAGACCACCGAAAGGATGATCACAAACCTTGCAAAATGGGACACTACAGATTTTGGAGTGCATGGATGAGAGGCCTCGACAAACAAACAATGCGCCAAACTAAATGTAGTCTCATCGCACTCTGATTGTAGTCGTGGATATTAATGGGGACGACAGTTCTTGTAATCTGACGAGCACACTTCGTTATAATGATAATCAAGATATGTGATGAACTATGTACTAATATGATGCCATGTAGGGAAGTCTGGGTAGATCAGGTACAAGCGGCACTGAGTGGTGTAGTCAGAGGTATTCCAGTCACCATAGTGATTGACACCAGAGCTAATATGAGTGTGATGGCCATTCATTTCTTAAAAAGAATTTTGGAAAGAACTAAGGTTCCGAAACTGCTGGTAAAGAATTGTGTCGAGTCTGAACTGTGAAGAGCAGATAAGTAGGTATTGGTTTTAATAGAATTTGCGAGCAGAGCTGTTGAGTGCATGTTCCTAGTGGTTAAGAGTCTAAATTTATCTTGTTTGGTGGGAATGGAGTTCGCAAAATGGAGGAATGTGTGTCAACTTCCAATGTGGAAAGTGCACCCTATTTGTTAATGAGAAGGAGGTGAAATTGACAAGGACCGCCAGGGAAAATTATGCCAGGACCTGTCAATCAAATTAATTGATATAAATGTACTGAGGAAAGACATTACCAACACTGAAACAGAACCAGTGTCAGTCAATGCAAATCATAATCTACCCGATGTAAACATAATTTGCACCAAGGCTCAGGAATCTGAATGACTTGACGTAAAGCAAAAGAACAAACTTATGCACTTATTGATGACATATGTATATGTTTTTTCTAAGAATCCTGGTATTGTGAAAGGATACATCTATCACATGAATGTTGCTCCCCACCAAACTTATTGTAATCAAACCTATGCCACCCCATGGGCCAGTAGGGAGGTGGTGACACAAGAATTACACAAGATGCTCACATGGGACATTACTGAGACCTCATTCTCTGCCTACTGCAATCTGTTGTTCATCACAGTGAAGCCAGGAGGTGGGGTACACTTAGTTCTCGATGCATGTAACATAAACAAAATCATTGTGCTCATACGAACCAGTCTGGAAGTTCTGAAAGAGTCATTGCAAAAGTTTTCAGGTATGAACCTCCTACTGACGCTCAATCTCTGATCATTGTTCTGGTAGATCCCCTTGACAGAGGAATCTAGGAAATATACTTATTTTGTCTTCACTGGATGGTTGTACCAATTTAAGGTGCTACCGTTTGGTCTGAATGTCAGATCTGGCATATTTATTACGGCCCTCGACACCGTTCTCGGGTCGGGTTTGTTAGACTGAGTTACCATTTAGTGGACGACTTGTTAATAGCCACAGCTTCCTGGGAAGAGCACATAAAGCTGTCAAGGCAAGTTTTGTAACAGTTTTCAGAGTCAGGAGTGACTGCAAACTTAGAGAAATCGAAATTCGGCAAACAACAGATCAAGTTTTTAGGACATGTCATATCTATGGCAGGTGTAGAACCTGAGCCAGACAAGATACAGCCAAATGTCCACCGCTAATGTCACAAAAACAGCTGAAAATGTTTCTGGGCATGACATCATTCTTTAGGTGGATCATTCAGAATCAACTCTAAAGCAACCAAGAATTACTGGTTTTGTTAAACAAAATTTCTCCCTGGTCCTGATCCCCCAGTGCCCGGAAGCTTTTGACAAAACTAAAGTTGTGCCGGGCCATGCTGAGATGTTGCACCATCCCGATACGGGAAAGGATTTTTTGTTTCGTCTCAAATGAGTCATACTCAGGACTTGGATCTTATTTATTTCAGACAGTTGAGGTTTATGGCTAAACGGAAGTCCATGTCATCATGTGATGTTGCAAGTTATTACGGGATAAAATTTATTGCAGTAAGATACCTAGATGTGGAGCCTGGTGAACATACAGGGGGCTGCAAACTTGTGTCTTAGCCATGACTTATAGCACATCTGTCGCTATTAGCTAGCATGAGAATGGGCTTTTGTGTCACTTAGAACGACCTTATATTCATACCCCCTACGATTCTAAATAAAACATATTAAATATTAACATATTATTTTCAAACTTGGTATACTATTTTTTGTTATTCAGAAGTAGGTCTCCAAATTACAAAGCTGTACATATAATAGTTTCGGCGATTCAGAAAATTACCTAAAACCCACCAAACCAACACTCAGGGTGAAAAATTCATTTAGAAACGATTACAGTTTGTCTTTTGTTACCATTTGAAATCATTCACAGAGTTCTCAATATATCAAATCAATTAGTTTGAATTCTTATTTTCAAAACTTTAATTATTCTTCATTTCGTAGTATAAAAATTCAGAAAAAATTAGCATCTGTTTATTATGTTGTTGTGTGAATAAATGAGAATGAGTGAGAGTGTGTATGTGGGACATATGAAAAAATTCAATATTATATTATGTACAACATAACGTAATTGGAACATGGGAAAGATGTAATTTACCCACACTGCTGATGACACATGTTTAGGGGTGATAGTTTTTGTAAGAAGGCAGCCAGAATATTAGTTTAATGTGCAATTGTTTTCGAAATTATTTTCAAGATTCATTTTATTTTGTTTTGTTTTATTAAACATTGTGTTAGCATTGGCACTTTGGGATGACATAAATTACTTTCTGGACAGTGATTGGCTTAGGCGAGTTTTGCCATGAGAACGATCTCTAAGGATCATTCTGATTAGTCCGTCAGACTGATCAGCCAACGAGAATTAAGTAGTTCCCGCACACAGCTAGTGAGATATGCTGTGAGTGAGGCAGTATTGGGAGAGTCGCTCGCCAGATTTGGACATGGAAGGACATGTTAAATGTGATAATTCTCATTATGTTTAAAATGATATTGAGTTCCTCAAGTTTAATATGTGTGGTGACTAATGCTGATATAGTATGAACAGTTTGATGAAGGTTTGGAGCTTCGGGAGTATTTTGTTGGGAAGTTAGTCTTGTGTGAACTTTCGGCCTTTATGAAAATTCCGTGTGGTATATTCTGTATTCAGTTATGGGGTATTTGGTGAGCAGTTCTTTTAAAGAAACCCACTGAAAAGGCCCAAATGTAAAACTCATTTATAGTAGCGGATCTGTGACTGTGAGATCATGCCATCAATCGGGTCGGACTTGAGTAAATTTCTGGCTGCTTTGCATGTGAAACTGGTTGTATGAACTGTGAACAGAGAACTATAGATACGTTAGTTAGGTAAAAGCGTACTTGATAGCTCATTTTCATGTGTACTAGAAGCAATAAGAAGGCCTATATACAAATTTTTTGGAAAATTTACTGTGAGAAAAAATACACTATATCACTACCTGAAATCTTGATATATGTAAGATTGAAATGGCTGTGAGCACTATTGGACTTAACATCTATGGTCATCAGTCCCCTAGAACTTAGAACTACTTAAACCTAACTAACCTAAGGACATCACACAACACCCAGTCTTCACGAGGCAGAGAAAATCCCTGACCCTGCCGGAAATCGAACCCGGAAACCCAGGCGCGGGAAGCGAGGACGCTACCGCACGACCACGAGCTGCGGACATATGTGAGATTGCAGGAACTGAAATACTACTGGAATTTATGCGGACTTTGCAGGACAGATATTAGGCAGCATTTTCTTCAGTACTGCTTTTTCGCCATCTAGTAAGTATCTATGCTTGCAGAGTGAAGGGACGTTGAGCAGAAGCCGTACTGAGGTAGGTGGAGGTTTATTTTGAACAGTACGATGAATGATTTTTTTAACCCGCCCTGCCGCAATCAGGTTCCCTAGTAGGGTGTGGACAGTGTGTGAAACGTCACACTCGGCCCTCTCCATGGACTGGTCTCTTAAGAAGTTTCATTACTTTATCTGTGGTTGGCATGTTACAGTGTTCTGCAACCACAACACTTTCAAGTTTTCCTTTAATCTGTAGGCTACACTACCAGAGGTTAATGTGGTGGGTATTGTTCTTGCAAGAATATGATTTTGAAATTGTTTATATAAAAGCTAGTGAAAACATTATTGCTGGTGCATTATCCATGTTACCCTATGGCTCGCCCGAGTTGAATGAACTTGTAGAACAGGTGATAGATTACAAAGTGTTGCTTATGAAGGACACTGTTCAGCGATGATATTACTTACAGATGTGTAAAAACATGAAAGCACTGCAGGATACAGGTCCTAAGTGTTCAAAAGTTAAATGGTTTTGGTAATTCAGACAAATCAAAGACTGAGTCAGAATTACACCTTGCATAATGATGTGTTTTTCCACAGGAGAAATACAGACAATGAGTTGTTGTTTGTGTGTGTGTGTGTGTGTGTGTGTGTGTGTGTGTGTCTGTGTAACCCGTGCAAACCACAATCACCTGATATGGTGTACATACATGGCCTGGGGATATTGTTGTAGGATTGAGAAATGTAAATGGAAAATTGCCACATACTGTTACTTGCCGAGTCTGCACAGAAGAGTGCATCGTTTTTTTGCGAGCATGTTATATGTCAGAAGACTAAACCAATGAACCTGCCAAGTAAAATTCCCTTGCATCTGATTCTGACAAGTAACCTGGAGGAATTGCCTCAACTGACATTTCTGGGCCATACCCTCAAGGAACGGGAGGTGTGAAATACCTAGCTGCGGTTCACAGTTTATTTCAAAACATGTCTGTCTACATGTCATGAAGTCTACTGATGCTGCACCAATAGTCAAGAGGTTGAGGGATGACTACTTCCCTTGCTTTGGAACTCCCGATGCAATATTATTCGACAATGCATCAAATTTTACTAGGCGAGTTTGGTGCTCATTTCTGCATGAGCATAAAACCAAACAAATTCTGATTTCACATTTCCATCCTGAAAGTAATTGTACAGAATGAATTTTCAGAGAATTAAACCATTTTATCGGAACTACACACCACATAAGCAGACAAAGTGAGCTGATTTTGTCACCCTGTCTGAGTATATAATGAACAACCTTTTGCATCTTTCCACAGGTCACAAACCAAAAGAAATTATGCTAAACAAAGTCGAGAAAAATGAGTGAATGTCTCTGCTTCCAGTGGCCCTGAGATGTGACATCTCATGGTGAAGAGAAAAAACTCCATCTCTTGAGTCCTTGAATGCCAGTGCTGTGACATGCAAGGGAGCATATGATAAAAAAACTAGGTCAGACCCAGTGGTTTGACCTATATGAGATGGTGCTACTTACATCTCATCCTAAGCCATCCCTTCTAAAGAAATAGAACAAGCAGTGACAATTATTATACACTGGCCCATACCAAATAATGAAAATTACACACGACGGACACTTCCTCTTTGTGTACCCGAATTCGTTTAAAATCCAAGGACTATAAAGTTATGACATTTTTATCTTGTACTTTGTATACGTAAGTATCTCAATATAAAATACATAAAATGACTTGACTCTTTGTCAAATAATGCATGAATGATGGTGCTTGTTGCTCGAAGTACTGAAAGCAAATGATGTTTGTGCAAGCAATAAACTATTCACTTAAAATGATAACCTGTGCTATATTTAATGCTGATTCGTGTTTTGAGGATTGTGTCCTCCACACACCAGTTAGTGCCTTCTGCACTATAAATCTTAGTAATGTAAGTGAATTCAAGCTAATATTTTTATCTTGCCATTTGGCTAATGTGTTCTTTTATGTAATGTAAATGGTAATCTAGAATTTAGTCATTGAGGATATGGATCCTCTCATTACATGTGTTACTAGTGAGTGGAATGTCACTGTAATCACCTGCATGATGATGACTTTTGCGCCTAAATTGCAAACATTCATAACCAATCATTACATAGACTAATAATCGTTCCAAACATGGACTTAGTGGTAGTCGCTATTCCATAATTTTCTTTGAGACACAGATCTCTAGAACCAAACTATATATAGTAGTTTCAAATTTCATGAACTGAATACTTCTGTGAAATTAATTCTGAAGTACCTAATTAGTATACCAATTTTTAATTCTATGATCTCTGTGTTTACTACAGTGTATTATATAACACGTTTTTCTAAAGTGTATTTGTGTTTATGCTACGAGTATATGTATGTATGAATATTTTGCTATGTCCTGAACATGATGTGGAAAATGAGTTATTGGGTAGATGCTGAAAGTGTGTCATGTGAGGTTAGTTTATGTTGTACTGTTGTGTTGGCCAGCCTTGTTGTTTTTCTGGCTCTGGTCATTTAGCTTTGCTTTCTGTCACGCTTGGGTTTAGGAGGCTTGATGTCTCAACCTTTTATCTACATTATCTTATTTATTAGACCTTGGGCCAATTGCAAGTGTCCGACTGACTGATAAATTCCAAACTTGAAAAATAAAGCTGACTTTAACCTATGCCTTGTCTCTGAAAATCACTAATTATTTGTTAACTGACCATTTGTAATTAATTATGAAGTACAATCTTATGAAAAAGAATCTCAAAAGACTATTGTCATGATACTGGGACTATAGCGCAAATATTATGCACAGTTCCTGTGCACAAGTTATTCACAGATAGTCGTGTGACGAATTATGATGCACAGACACTCCATGAAGTGAAGAAATTCACAAACACTTTGGCAAAGCAAAACTTTCTCACCTCCGTGTGAGGCCAACAGACACGAAACAGAATAATGTGCATAGTAGTAGTGTTTACTCACACCTGCTCGGCCCCGATTGGGTACTGTATTGTGAATCCCTCGGACAATGTAATCTTCGATCTTGCAGGTAGTGCACTCTTCACAAACACTGTCACAGAATAAACATGCATGTGACGAAGTTAATAGCATGAGAACTGAAGAGTCACCTGACTGTGCATGGTAGCTGATGGGCACAGCTCAGCTATTATCAGATTATTGTCACGTTGTGTGCATTATTAAATTAAAACCTTTCTGTATGGCAGCAAGAATTTACTTACATGCCATATATGGACACTCCAGCAGTGTGTGTGGTGTCATTTTGAAATAAATGTGTGTTTAAGAGACATTTCTGCTCTCTTGAGCACTGCTGTTTGTTTAGCATTAAATGTTTTGAACACTAGTAAACGTTGAGTCAGCAGACAGCACATAGAGTACCAACTCACAGTGTACATAAAGTGAGTCCATAGTGAAGCGGATAATGATCCAAGTTTTGCATAAAACCAGAAAATGGGTCAGGACATAAGTTCAGAACATCACATTGGCAGTAAAACATGAACGAGTCTTTATCAATCACTGATGCTGGAATTTGACTTTGTTTCATGAAACCTGTCGAGTACTGCGCAAACAGTTTGCAACGCTCTGGAGCCTACCAGTGCGCGCCTGCGCTTTCGAGGTTCACGGCTCCAGCACGCTATTTTGCTGACAGTGTACGTGTAGGGGGCTGCCTGCAGTCATCAACCTGAGGAGGTGGCCTGCTCTCTTGCCGTCTCCCCCCCCCCGAGTGCTCTTCTGCTGATGCATGAAATGAAAATTTCAGCGACGAGCCTACATTGAGTTTATGTCATTTAAACAAGAAGATTCTGATGTTACTCAACATTAGATGACCACGAGTTAGATCTGTATAAATTCCTTACAATTTGGATATTTTCTTTGACAACCATCGCCAGAAGACCTTGAGTCTTCTTTTCTTTGTATAAATTCATTACTTTTGAACTTTTCTGCATCAACCCCTGTCAGAAGACTACGAGTCAACTAGTCTACACTGTTTTTGTGCAACTTCAACCTTTCTTTGGACCATCGCTGACCGTCGATCTATGAAGACATCAAGTCTACTTAGCATTGCATCTAGCCAAATTTCTAGAAAATGGTAATGGTCTGAAGCATGACCATTTCAAAATTCATCCTTCGCAAATTTATGACATGAAATCATTGAAATCGGCTATAACAAGTGAAATCTTTAACTAACCAAGTTGATGTGAAATATCTGATTTGTAAATCATTGTACTTTTATGAAAAATTATAATCTTTTGAAGTTATCATTCATCTATTGATCCGTGTACTGGTTGTAAAGATACAAATACTCTAAGATTGAATTTGAATTCTATTTTACTGAAATACCTACCCATTGTACCATGGCATATACCCTAATGTTGGCCGAAGACTTGAAGGTATTCAGTGTTTTGTATACCTTCAAGCCTTAAAGGGGTAATGTATTATTACTTTTTATTTCATCCCATTTTGTATGTGTGAACTGTTTACGAACTAATTCTGTAAATGATGCACCTGTGCTCTTACATTAAGTAAGTATCAACATATAAAACCTCATATCTAATCGCTGGACTAATTTTGTTCATCTGACATTTATACTTCAGATGTTTTATTATCTCTTGTGAGTTTTGTCTTTTGCTGTCTTGCTCTGCAGATGCCATTCAGCTGTGTTCACTGTAAAGATTATTACATAAATCATAATTAGGATTTTCAAACAATGGAAAATCCAGGATGACACGTAACAATATTATGAAAAGGAAAGTAGCTACTCACCATACAGCGGGGATACTGAGTCGCAGGTGGCTTCAGTTGCCAGAGACTGCAACCGTGTGTGTGTGTGTGTGTGTGTGTGTGTGTGTGTGTGAGAGAGAGAGAGAGAGAGAGAGAGAGAGAGAGAGATAGAGAGATATCTATTTTTGACGAAGGCCATACTGGCCGAAAGCTTATTTGTGACAGTCCTTTTTTTTTTGTGCCTATCTGCAACTCAGCATCTCCACTATATGGTGAGCAGCAAATTTCCTTTTCATAGTATAATTTGGAGGAATCACGAGTGGAACAGATGTATCAATGGCACTTTGCTGGTAGATGTTAGTGACCAAACACTTTTCGTGCTCAGTCATTGTGCCTTACGCTGTACATTCCTGAGATATTTGGTATGATCATTTTATGTGCACTTTGAAGGATTTTCACACAAGCTATGCAAAGAATGATTCGGTCATTCATCTACTAACAATGACATCATTGTGCAGTCTACATCAGTCAGACATAGGCCCCACGAACATTTAGAAGTTTCTGATGGTGATCAATTTCCCTTATACGCTGCATTCTCAACTTCACACCAAACTCGGTATGAAGCATTAGTTGTATTAGTGCATTGAGCTATACGTATTGCGGATGACAATATGCACAACCATCATCTGGTGACACATAATTTCTTTTTTTGAATTTATATTAAATCATTGAAATTACTGTTTTCGAATCTATTTAAGAGTAGTAACATGCCAATAATCGTGGGACCGGTAAATATGATGAAGCATATAACAGAATTTTTAGCCAATTAATATCAGTAATCAGTTAACACAAATGGAAAGAAGATGAATTTTACATTTTTGCAAGGAACTCAACTGCATCACTAACACTGACCACTTGTTTAGAATAAATTCTGCTGACATATGAACTGCAGTTCACAGGACTTTCAGATAGCAGTTCAGGCATTTGGCTGAACAAAGGGCACCTATAGTTTCAAATATAAACTGCTGATTTAATGGAACTGCTCTATTCAGATAATTGCCCAGCATTTTAACATCCACACTGCTGCATGCTGTTCCTCAATGCAGAAAGGGTGCACACATCTGTGCCATGTGACATCATCTATTCTTTGTTCCAGCAAGCAAGAAGGAGTTGTGCACGAACCCCTTCAATCTTGTTCTATCCACTGAAAGTTGTTGGCTTATGAAATAATTAATATTTGGGCATCTTTTGTCAATGCATTCATGCATCTGTTCTCTCAAATGTCATGAGGCCTTCCAACAGGTGTTTTGCATGGTATAGTTCTTTCAAAACATTCTATCAGTATTCTCAAAGCAGGAATGACTAGGAGAGAAAACAAGCTGTAGAAACGTGGGTGAGTATGGGAAAGGTAGATGCTATCTTTAAGAAAAAAGACAAATAATTGCATGAATATTAAGAGCTTATATGGCAAGCTAGCACTTAGCAAAGAAGGGAAGGCTAAATGGGGGAACAAATATACATGTCCCAGGAGGAGTGGTTAAAATTCATAGATATCATATAAATATTTGTCGATATGACAGGAATGACCATTTGGAGCAAAAGAGCCTAGCAAATGTGGGCTCTAAAATGCACACCTTAAGAGCTACAGGCACTACTTCATCTTCATTATTGTGAAACAGTTCTCTTCTGAGGTGAGCTCTTTACTTTCCGTATTTTGTTAGGCGGCAGTATGGACCAAAACAGGTAAAAATATCCTGTAAACATGGGCTCTAAAGTGCATACCTCAAGAGCTATGAGCACTTGCTCATCTTTGCTACAGTGAAATACATCTCTTCTACTGAACAGATGCTCATAGCTCTTAAGGTACGCATTTCAGAACCCATGTTTACTACAGAATTTTTTCTTGTTTTGGTCCATTCTATCACCCCCCAAAATATGGAAAGCAGAGTCCATGTTAGCTAGCTTTTTTTTTATTTGAATGATCATTACTGTCATATCCCTGACTATTGATCATTTCTCTTGGGACACTATCAATAGAGGTTATATGTAAGGGAAACAAACTGGAGGGAAATATTTACAAAGATACGAGGAAGCAGGTGAAGGTAAGATTGGAGATATGATACTGCGAGAAGGTGTTGACAGAACACTGAAAGACCTAAGTCTTAAACAAGGTTCCTGGAATAGACAACATTCTCTAAGATTTATTTAGATACTTGGGAGAGCCAGCCACAAAAAAACTTTTCCACCTGGTTTCCAATGTTTATGTCACAGGTGAAATACTCTCAGACTTGAAGAAGGGTGTAATAATTCCAGTTTCAAAGAAGGCATGTTCTGACAAGTTTGAGTACTACTGAACAATCAGTTTGATGAGTCATGGCTGTCAAAATACTGACATGAATTATTTACAGAACAATGGAGAAACTGGTAGAAGACAACCTTAGGGAAGATCAGTTTGGGAACACGTGAGGCAATACTGATTCTATAACTGATTTTAGATGATAGGCTAACGAAAGGCAAACCTATGTTTACAGGATTTGTAGACTTAGAGAAAGCTTTTGACACTGTTGACTGGAATTGACTTTGAAATTATGAAGGTGGCAGGGGTAAAATACAGGGAGTGAAAACTTAATTACAACTTGTACAGAAACCAAATGGCAGTTATAAGAGTCGAGGGGTAGGAAAGTAAAGGAATGGTTGAGAAGGGAATGAGACATAGTTGTTGCCTATCTGCAATGATTTTCAATACATTGAACAAGTAGTAAAGGAAACCAAGGATAAATTTGGAAAAGGAATTAGAGTTCAGGGAGAAGAAATAAAAATTCTGAATTTTAATTCTGTCAATGGAAGACTTGAAAGAGGAGCCGAAAGCAATGGATCGTTTCTTGAAAAGAGTTTACAAGGTGAACATCAAGGTTAAAACAATCGTAACGGAATGTACCTGATTCGAATCAGCCAATAATTTGAGAAATTAGATTAGGAAGTGAAGACAATGAAAACAGTAGATGAGTTTTGATATTTGGGCAGCAAAATGAGTGACAATGGCTGAAGAAGACAGGATATAAAATGCTGTCTTGCAACAGTAAGAAAAATATTTCTGATAAAGAGAAATTGGTTGACATTGAATATAAATTTAAATGTTAGGATATCTTTTCAGAAGGTAATTGTCTGAAGTGTAGTCTTGTACAAAACCGAGAAGTGGACGACAAACAGTTCAGATTAAAAGAAAATAATAGGAGATTTTGGAATATGGTGCTACAGGAGAATGATGAAGATTACATCCACAGATAATATAATTAATGAACAGTTTCTGAATAAAGTTGAGAAGAAAAGAAATTTGTGGCACAAATTGATTAAAAGAAGTGGTCAGTTGATAGAATACATTCTGAGGCACCATGGAACTGTCAGTTTGGTAACAGAGGGAAGTATGGGGATACAAATTGTAGAGGGAGACCAAGGGATGAATATGGTAAGCAGGTTCTGATGGATATTGGTTGTTACTCATCACACAGAGATGGTACTGAGTTGCGCACAGGCACAATGAAAAATGACTGCTAATATATATTAAATCCTGGACTTCCCATTATTGGATATAGGTTTCAGTAGTTATGTGGAGATGAAGAGGCTTGCACATGCCAGACTAGTGAAGAGCTGGATCAGACCAACTTTGGACTTAAAGACCACAAAAGTAACATTTTTGAATAACTTCTCACTAAAGGAAAGAGCATTTATTGTGAAAAATAAAGTATTTAGAATTATGCTGTTTCCAAAATAGTATATTTTGTAGGCATCTGTTCATGCAGTTGGGGATGGCTTATTGACAACAAATCTCAAGTCAGAAAGTAAAACAGAGATTGGAAGGAAAAAGTGATCTGTACTATAATCTAGTAATCTAACTTTGAACATAAATTATAAAACTCTTTAAAAATCTAATCTACATAATGGCATAAACAGACAGACAGGCGGTAACAATATTTTCAAACACAGATTTAAGTTGTTTTTCCTGAACAACTTGTTCAATATATGCGCAAAAACGATTTGTTGCCAATTCAGTTTGTGACTGACTACTTACTTCTATTGAAAACCCCCCCCCCCCCCTCTCTCTCTCTCTCTCTCTCTCTCTCTCTCTCTCTCTCTGTGTGTGTGTGTGTGTGTGTGTGTGTGTGTGTGTGTGTGTGTGTGTGTGTGCTCACATGTGTGAACAGTGTGCAGCTTTTTTTCTATTGGCCTATTCCACATCATGACATTTGTCATAAATATTAAATGAGGGAACCATAAGAAAATGTAGCCATCTTAAAAATGAACCACAAACATGGAATTTTGGGTAAAATATGAATATTTATAAAACTATTAGAATAATTTTCATGAGGCATACCTTTTAAAATGTATAATTAAGACTGGAGGTAGATACAAAATGTCAAATTTTTTCACGGCATCACGTTTCTCCTTGCAAGCAGGGCACGTCCAGCCAGTGATTCGTTCACCTGCTAAGTACAGTTTCAGGCAGTCCTAGAACACATAGGACCTGTTACTGAGAACCAACAGGACTGATAATGTATTACAAGGCTTTTATAATTTTTCATCGACAGCCTCAGTCATTTACATAAACAAATGAAATGTTCAGAATAAACAACAGCATACAGTTTCTTTCTTGGAATTAAGGTGCTGTAATATTTCCATAACAAATATTAATTATTTTTATTCTATAATATTTGTTAGTTACATGTAACTGTATATATTACTGCACTTAAACAGAACTACAGGTTACAGGTCACAGAAAATAATCGTTACCCTACAAAATATAAATACTGCCAGTGTGCTACACAAAATACTGTGTCTTTTCTTTTTACGTATTAGTTAAAGTTTCGGTGTTGCAATAGATTTTCATATAGTTGCAGTTTTGTCCAAAATATAAGTTGACATACATAAAACAGTTGTTTAACACCAAAAGAATTGTGGAGACAATGTTTTGAGTACCACTGCCGAGACATTTAGACACTGTTAATGTTATAAGCTATTTATATAGTAGAGTTATATAAATAACACAAAATGATAATGAATATTTTACTTTATTTACTTGCTACTATATTACTATCAAAACGAAACCTATTTTGGTGATTCAAAATTAGATAATAATGTACACATCTCCCCCCCCCCCCCCCCCGCCCCTTTAAGGCTGTCCACGAAATACAACCAATTTCTCGGATGTATATTAAATTTTTAAGTAAGTTTTTATTTCAAGTTGCTTTTTCCAGTACTACTACTACTACTACTACTACCCCTGCTGCTGCTGCTGCTGCTAATAACATACTACTACTGGGTGAGCCTTAAATAACACATACAGAGACTTGTTAATGTATTTATTTTTGTTCAAATTTGTATCACCATCAAGCTTCAAAACAGTATTACTTACATCAAGCGAGCAGTTGTTATTATGTGGCAATGGAAGTGTCAAATTGGAAAATGTCTCATATGTTACTGATTCTTTGTCACATCTGAGGCACTTGACAGTTGATTTTTGCTGTCCATAAAACAGATCAACAATGAACGACTTGTTTTTCCTCTTAAACTCTATAAAATGCTTGCTTGCCTCATTCAAGACACTTTGGCTCTCATTTATTCGGGAATCACGTTTCTGAAAGAAAAGACACATCAAAGTAATATGCAAACATATCATAAACAACAAATGTATAAAAGAAGACTATTAATTCTCCCATTACAGTAAATAATGAACACTTTGAGGCCCACATTCTTTTCTTCTTGTACATCTCTTCCTAAATTGCAAAATGTGCTGAGTGACACTATTTTCATACCATGGCAACACAAAAACAGATCAAAGATTTCAGCAATGTAAAGAACCTTAAAACAGGATGTAATCTGGAATGGCATTAGTGACTACCTCAAAATATATTGAGGCAATGATCAACGGTGTTCCTATACTGTTCCCACAGGAAATTTTAAGTTGACTTTGCCATGTATTATTGCACCTTGTGTACAATTCTGCTGATGAGTGTTTCAAAGTAGTGCAATAAATTTATGTTGTTGGAGAATGATAATTTTATTACAGTTGAAAGAAATGAGGAGCATTTTTCCAAAACGCAATAAACACAAAAAAGTACATTTTTGAGGAAACACTTTTTTAAATATCTACTAATAAACAAGATAATTTTAACACAGACTTTTTACGCTTGATTCCAACTGTGTGTTTGACTTTTATTCTTATTGTTTATTTCAGAATAGAGTGAGAAAATTTCCTAGTTTTTCCAAAAGTCAATAAATGAAAAGATGAAAGTTTGAAGTTTTGTTGATATAAACATTCAAATTGATTTTTCCATTTTTTAATATTTAACATTAATTACAAAGACAGCTTCTTTATAGTTCATTTTGGACAGAAATACAATAATGCGCAACAACATAAGACTTTAATATTATACATTTCTACAAATGTTTGATAAACAAAAGTGTAAAATAAGAAACACTGCTGAAATACAACACAAAATACTGCTACAACATTACTAAACTGGAACTCTATTGATCCTTTCAACAATGTCCTTATAAAACTCTTCTGCTCTTTCTGGTACATTAAAATGCCTGATAAGTTTTAAGACATTCTTTTTCTTTTCCTTGCTGACTGTGATATTATTTTCCAATAAGGCTGCTTTCCTCTCTTCTAGGCTGTTTCTGGATTTCCGTACCTCAACCTCTAAAGGACAAAACAATACATTCGTCTCAGACGTTTCAAAAGCTTTCAC